>NC_057863.1:171416958-171716958 GCF_019393635.1 Dromiciops gliroides
CTTCCTTTAAGCAGATCAGCTATTTTTTTTTAGTCCAATAACCTTTTATTTAAAGTTTTGAGTTCTAAATTCTATCCCTCTCTTATTCCCTCCCTCCCTACCCTCCCCTCTCCCTGAGTTGGTAAGCAATAAAAATAGGTTATACATGTACGATTATTCCCAAGTATTTTTTATATTATCTACAATTATTTTATTTTTTAATTTTTTTTTGATGGGACAAATGAGGGTTAAGTGACTTGCCCAGGGTCACACAACTGATAAGTGTCAGGTGTCTGAAGCAAGATTTGAACTCAGGCCCTCCTGAATCCAGGGCCAGTGATTTATCCACTGCACCATCTAGCTGCCCCTTACATGTGCAATTATGTAAAACATTACCATATTAGTAATTTTATATAAAAAGACTCAAGTTTAGGGGGCAGCTAGGTGGCACAGTGGATAGAGCACCTGCCCTGGAGTCAGGAGTACCTGAGTTCAAAGCCCACCTCAGACACAACACTTAATAGCTGTGTGACCCTGGGCAAGTCACTTAACCCCAATTGCCTCACTTAAAAAAAAAAAGACACTTTTTTTTTTTAAAGCACAAAATACTATGCTTCAGTCTGTGTTCAGTCAATCAGTTCTTTCTCTGGAGGTGTATAGTATGCTTCATCTTTAATCCTTTGGGATTGTCTTGGATCATTGTATTATTGAGAGTTAAGTCATTCCCAATTGCTCATAGAACAATAATACTGTCACTGTGCACAATGTTCTCCTGATTCTGCTCACTTCACAGTACATCAGTTCATATAACTCTTTCCAGGTTTCTCTGAAATCATCCTACTTGTCATTTCTTATAGCAATCATATACCACAGCTTGTTTAGTCATCCCCCAATTGATGGGCAATCCTTTGATTTCCAGTTCTTAGCCACCACAAAAAGTTGCTGTAAGTATTTTTTGTACAATTTTTTTCACTTTTTTCTTTTTCATAGTTACTATTGTTAACTGTTTCCCTCCATCCTGTTCCTTTCCCCATGATATTTACTCTATTATCTATCTTCTTTGACCCTATCCCTCCTCAAAAGGGATTTGCTTCTGACTGATCCCTCCCCACTCTACCCTCCCTTCTTTCATTCCTCCCTCCTTATCCCCTTCCCCTCCTACTTTCCTGCAGGGTTAGATAGATCACTCCACCCAATCACATTATTCCTTCCTTGAGCCAACTGTGATGAGATTAAGGACTTTGAGCAAATTCTGATAAGTCTAAGGTTATTTCACTACCCTGCTCCTCCCTCATCTCTCCCCCCACTCCATAAGTCCTTTCCTGTTTCTTTCCTGTGGAATTTCACCACATTTTATGTCTCCCCTTCCCCCTCCCGCAGTGCAGTCCTCTCACCCCTCAATTTTACCCTAAAGATGTCATCATAGAGCAGCAATGTGACCACCCCACAAGACAAAAAGATAAACAAAAAGTAAATGCTTTACAGATATCATCCCTTCATTGTCAATTCCCACTTTTGTCTAAATTTATTTATCCCTCTGTCTAAATTTATTTTTATCATCTGCCCTAATACTGAGAAATTTCTTATTCCCATGTAGGAATGTAAGTAGTTTAACTTTTAAACATCCCTCTTAATTTCATTTTCCTGTTTACCTTTTTATGCTTCTCTATGTTCTTGTATTTGAAAGTCACATTTTCTATTCAGTTCAGGTCTTTTCATCACAAATACCTAAAAGTCCTCTTTTTCAGAAGTCCCATTTTTTCCTCTGAAAGATTATAATCAGTTTTGCTGGGTAAGTGATTTTTTGTTGTAATGCCAATTCCTTTACCCTCTAGAATATCATATTCCATGCCCTCTGGTCCTTTACTGTAGAATCTGCTAAACCTTGTGCTATCCTGACTGTGGCCCCAAAGTACTTGAATTGTTTCCTTCAGGCTACTTGCAATATATTTTACTTGACCTGGGAGCTCTGGAATTTGGCTATAATATTCCTGTGAGTTTTCATTTTGGGATCTCTTTCAGGAGGTGATCAGTGAATTCTTTCAATTTCTATTTTGCCTTCTGCTTCTAGAATAACAGGGAAATTTTCCCTGACAATTTTCTCGAAGGTGATATCTAAGTTCTTTCCTTGATCTTCCTTATCACTACATAAACTTTCTATGGTCTTCATCTTTCTCTGTCTTGCCATCTTTTACTTGACTTTTAACTCCTTCTTAAAGTGGGGCACTATTTCCACTATGGTTCCAAAGGTTTGTCATGCCGGGGTGGGAGTAGGGATAAGCTCCCACTCTCTATAAAATGCTCCAATAGTATGTGTCTCAAAGGAAACCCTGATTTTAAACCTCCGCTGCCTTGCAGCTATAAACATATATGGGAAAGGCTTCAGGAGTTAACCCCGAGGAAAAATCAGAAGTCAGAGTCCCTTAGGCAGTTGAATGTTGGACATCACATCCCTCTGGCAACTCCTATGGCGGCACTGGTGCCAAACTGTATTGGCTCTGCCTCTCCTTTGGGTCCACCCATGTTGCAGAGAGGGAAAACCTGCTGCATAGGCAACAGCTTGTTTTCCATATTGATCCGCCCAGGCCAGCACCCTTGGGAGGATACTGCAGCTACTCCTCATGGGGTAGATATAACACAGGATGCGGCAGTTACTGATTATAAGTCACTCAGGAGCTGCGGCTCCCATATCGGACTGTACAGCCACACTGTGGCCAGTGGCTCTTCAAGGCACTGATCCATGGTCGTCTGTGACTGGTGGAGGCCTACTACTATTTCCAGGATATACTGTCCCAAGTTTTGGGGGTCTAAGGTGGTATTATTTAAGGAGGTGCAAGTTAATTGGCCAACTTGCCAATTAACCAGGCAGCAAAACTTTGTGTGCTGTGGTTGTTAGCTCCAATGAGCCTGCACCCCTCCCCCACGTGGGCCACCACCAATCAAGCCTACTTCCTGGTTCCCAGCAGGGGTGAAACATCTAAGTTTTGCCCCAGTGACAGCAGAGACCCCAGTAATAACCCGCACCTGACTCTCCACCAACCCCTCAACCCTCTCACCAAACTGTGGACTTAGTTCCAGACGACACTGGTGCTGCAGCTGATTCAGAGGCTCCAGGGATCTCTTTCTCTGGTGAGGCTTGCCTAGGATTGGATCTGTGTCAGTGTGGCACCAGGGGTTGAGTTCCACTCCTTTCATGGTACAGCAGCCCCCTCCTGCCAAACTTCTAAGCTGTCTTTGGCTGGAAATGGAAAATTGTCTCAGCCTTTTTTTTGTGGATTCTGCTGCTGTAGGAATTGTCCTATGGCGTTACTTGTGCATTTTTTTGGAGCCTTCATGGTGTGACTTCTAAGAGCTTACTGCCTGTCCTCCATAATCTTGTCTCCACTGATCATCTGGGTTTTTTTTTTGTTGTTGTTTTTAATTTATCAGTAGTACTGATAATCATGATAATACTTTACATTTGTACAGGGCTTTTCGGTTTACAAATGTATTTCAAGTTAAATGAGATCAACCATTCAAACCACTTTCTGAGAAAACATACTGTTTATCATTTCCTGACTGGTGGAGTGACAGATCATCCACAATTCTTGCTTCCTGTCCCCTAAGTCAGTTCCCTGTCCTGACTTCAGTCCTTGTGGTAATTTCACTTTTTTTTTTTTTTTTTTTGCATTTTGGAAGTTAACATAGCTCAGGATATTTTTGTGCATATTTAGCCCACTCAAAGAATTCTAAGTGAATAATTTAAGCATGCTTTTCCTCTTAAAGTATCCATAGGATATCCATATCCATAAGATGTTAGAGATCCTAGATTCTAGTCTTCTCATTTTACAGATGAAGAAACTAAGGAAAGTCATGACATAACAAGGCACTTTGTAAAAATGGATCAGATAACATACACACTCAAGTGAGTATAGTAGTATATTTTGCCATTAGGGAAAGTGGGAAGGGAATGTGATGGGGAGTGGGGCAAAGGAAGGGAGGGCAAAATACTTTCAAGGAGGGATAGGGTGAAGGAAGATAGAAAATAGAGTAAATATCAAGGGGAGGGAATAAGATGGAGGTAATACAGTTAGCAATAGTAACTGTGAAAGAAATGATGAGCAGGATGATATCAGAAGGATGTATGAAAAATGCAAACCATGAACAGAGGAAGAACTGATGGTATCTGAATGAAGATTGAAGTATAATTTTATTTGTTAGCTCCTTTTTCTAAAGTTATTTTGTCTATTTTCTTTTACAACCTGACTAATGTGAATATGTTTTGCATAACTGAACATGTATGACTTATATTGAATTGCTTGATTTCTTATGGAGGGTTGAGAAGGGAGGAAGAAAGAAAATTTAGAACACAAAGTTTCAAAAAATCAATGTGACTAAAATTTGTTTTTTTTTTTTTCATGTAACTTGGGGAAAATTCTAAATAAAATGAAAATTTAAAGCAAAAAAAAAAATCAGAAATAGAATCTGTCTCCCACTTCTCAGTCCCATGCTGGGTTGGTTTGTTTATTTGTTTTCTGTCCCTTTTACCAGTTTGCCACAATTGGCCCTTTTCTATGAAATTTCTATTAAATACTACTCGAATATCTAGTTCATAATTTGATATTAAAATTTATTTTAAATTACTGTATTCTACACCTCTTACCAGGTAATGTCTCTAGTTCTTTTTCTTTCTTTCTTTCTTTCTTTCTTTCTTTTTTTTTTAGTGAGGCAATTGGGGTTAAGTGACTTGCCCAGGGTCACACAGCTAGTAAGTGTTAAGTGTCTGAGGCCAGATTTGAACTCAGGTCCTTCTGACTCCAGAGCTGGTGCTCTATCCACTGCTCCACCTAGCTGCCCCTCTAGTTCTTTTCCTAACTGAGAATTGTCAGACTTAGAAGAAAAAAAAATATTTAATTGAATGAGATCCTACCCAGATTTATTCTTTTTTTTTTTTAGTGAGGCAGTTGGGGTTAAGTGACTTGCCCAGGGTCATGCAGCTAGTAAGTTGTCAGGTGTCTGAGGTCAAATTTGAACTCAGGTCCTCCTGACTTCAGGGCCTGGTGCTCCATCCACTGCGCCACCTAGCTGCCCCTCAGATTTATTCTTGAATATAATTATAGAAAATTTCCCTTGTAAAAAATCACATGATCTTACACATGTCTTGGTATACTTTATTTTATTTCTGGGATACTCATCTCTTTGCCTCTGACCATTGTTGTTTGTCCTTCATTCTCAAAGCAACATTATAACACAAGTGAAAAGCAATAACAGACTAGACTGACTGTTATCTAGAACCTAGTCTCATATATAGTTGAGGTTAATAGGATCCATTTTTTAATACTGATACTCTGCTAATCATAGTGCATGGCCACAAGTCATGGAATAGAAACTTGTCTCAAAACCTCAAGTTCTGAGTCACCAAAGAACAAAAGAGATGAACTGTTCCCATAACTAGACTGAGAGATGAGAAGTGGACAATCTTCATTCACATGCAGATCTAACATTCAGTAGAACCTCTGTGGCTGACTGCTAGGAGCACACTGGGAAAAATCACTGAGACCGGGCAGATGTGAATGCGCCTGTCATAATCTACGTTGTTGGACAGAGTACCCATATTGATCAGGTCACAGTTTCATGAAAGTGGAAAATATTAAAATCGGTTCCTTTTTGCTTATGCATTGAAATGCCAGCTCTTTCCCCCATGTTCCCTCTTAAGTAGGTGAATTTAGCCACAATGCTCTTGCTTTCCATTCAAGGAAATGAATTCTTATCTTGATAGTAAAATGCTTTTTTGGTGGCACAATCTCAACTCTGAAATCCCCTTCTTTTGATGATTAGCCAAAGCAGCAGCCTGACAGCCTTCAGAGGAGAGGACAATTTATGAGGTTTGATGTTTCTTTCGTTTTTAGCTTTGTTGATCCAAGCAACCCTGTAGCTGGAAATGCTGTGATTCACAGCAATGGTGTGAACTTTCTTCTCCCCCTTTGGTGGGGTGCTGACATAATTTATTTTTTAATTTTATTTATTGTGGTCCTTTGGTGACACAGCAAGTACTTTCAAACTAAATACAAAACTGCCACTATTACATATTTTATACTCCACTTTTCATTTGGCATCTACTGGGAAAACTGTAAATGAATATTGCTAAGTAGTGCAGTATAAGCAAAAAGGATAGCTTTCCTTTCATAGTTTTAAAACTTAAATGATATTTTAAAATGAATTTTATAGGTAAATGTTTCCTAAAAATATTCATGATTGGTAATAGTTGACAAAAATCATTATATAACAAAAATAATGGCTAACATTTATATAGTGTTTTAAAGTTTAGTAAAGCACCTGTATTATTACTTTTTATTATTTTATGATATATTATTTTATTTTATCTGTCCTATAACCTTGAAGGGTAGGTGTTATTAGCATCCCCATTTTATATAAGAGGAAACTAAGGTTGAGAAGCACTTAATGCTTCTTGCCCAGAGTCACCCAGCTAATAAGTCAATAAGGTAGGTTTTCTTAATAACAAGTCAAAGACCTTTATCCACTATAATACTAATGACAACATATTAGCTATAATATGTATAAGGGATACTGTCACACTAAAAATTAATCATGCTATTTATATTCCCATAAGAAAAAAAATATGGAATTTAATATTGATAAAATAGCAAGAAGAATGAAGTTTGAATTTCCCATGCTTTCCACTATTTGGCTTCTGCCCATATTTCTGCTTTCCTTTCATTTTTCTGATAATGAATGCCCAGGGAAGAAACAAGATGTAGAGGCAGGGTGTATGTGGTGAGTTCCAAGCAGTTGCCCAAAATTAATCCTGGATACTGCCTTCCAGTTCTTAAGGTGCCCTTGACAAACCCAAATATCTCTCTTTTCTTCCTGCTACTGCTAAATATTCTGAGACCCTGGCTGAGGATCACAGCTAGTCCCAATAAACTGGTCTGTATGTGATGTTGTCCAATGGCTCCTTTCTATGATATTTTTCCAATTCATGCCAGCCTCATTTGAAGCACTTACTGAAACCGTGGCTGTCCAGGCATCCCCACAGTGGTGCAATGAACCATTTCTAAAGTCTCCCTGGCTCTGTACCATTATATGTCTTTTCATAATATATGTTTCTATGTCTCATTTTACAGTAAGCAAACTCACCTGTCCTATTGGGCAGAGGCAACCTCATTAAATACATTATTTTTCAGGGATTCATAGGACATAATGTGTTAACTTTGCAAGGGAAATCTCCATTTTAATAAGGGTCAGTTCTTAAATAACATTCCTTAGAAATTCAGCTCTAATATCAGAATTGCAGGCATTATGGATAGCTTAGGAAAGGATGATATTTAGTTATGGGAGCAGCCCTAATTATTCCATAGAAAAATTTGATTATTTTTGAAAATGTACTCGACCTGTGTGTACACACAAAGTTTCCATTCTTTGCCAGAAATGAATATTCAGAAGCACAAGTGAAGCAAACATGAAGTAAACATAGTTATATTATATATATATATATATATGTATATATATATATATATTTATAAATAAGAACAGTGCTTTTCAAACCAAGGTTTTTTACATGGGGTGGGGGCAGGAACGGAAGGAGAGGGAGGGAGAAAAGGAAAGGGAAAATTGGGGGTGGAGGCCTCTCACTGCCCTGGTAGTGGCAAATACAGCCCAGAACAAGGCTGAAATGACAAGGATTCCTGTCTGTTCTGATGAATCCCTGGCCCACCCAGCAGTCATCCTCTGTGGAAGAGCCCAAGGACAGCCTCCTCTTACAAGTGAGTTGATATTTTTCAGTAGTTTCACTGGTGTTCTACTCTTTGTGATCCAATTTGGGGTTTTCTTGTCAAAAATAATGGAGTAGTTTTGCCATTTCCTTCTCTAGCTCATTTTACACATGAGGGAACTGAGGCAAACAGGGTTAAATGCTTTGCCCAGGGTCAAATAGGTAGTAGGTATCTGAGACCACATTTGAACTCAGGTCTTCCTGACTCCAGGGCCAATACTACCCACTGAACCATCTATCTGCTGCAGCTGAGTAACTCTCAATTACATGTACCTCAGAAGTCAAGTTTCACCATTCTCATTTTGCAAAAGGAACTAATCTGTTTGATTCTTGTAAAGTCATTAATTCAGGGGCTGAGTATAGAAGTGAAAGGACAGATAAATCTGCTTTCTTGACCCTTAAGGTTCAGTCTTCTTTTTTACAAAAGAAGAGAATGGCAGAGGAGGACGGGAAAGTGCTTCAGAACCCAATAGGTTAAACAGATGAGTGAGCAGAAAGATCCCCAAAGAGAACTCTCTACACTCCCCTGCCCCAAGGCTGTCCAGCCTCAGACAGGAAGAAGACTTTGAGGTGTGGGGCAGTGACCTCCTCTATCTTACTGAGTGAGCCTAGTAATTCCATTCTGGGGACCACTTTCTCTCTTAGTTCTTCCTTTTCATCAAGCCAAAATGAGCCATTCTGCACATCCTATCCACTGTTCCAGAACAAATCTAACCCTTTTCCAAATGAGACCCTTCAAAGACTGAAATATCTCATGGAGGCTCCTATCTCCTAAGTCTCCTCTCTGTGAGTATCTTCCCTTCTCTCAAATGATCCTCAAACAACACTGTTGAAAATGCACTCCTCATTCTGGTCAACCTCTAGCTTCCTCATGGAAATGTTATTCCCAAAAGTAGCCGTATGGCCCTCTGGATGTGACCTGAACAAGGCAGAGGCCAGAGGGTGGTTCACCCACTTTGTGCTCTGAATTTGCTGCCTGTTATCACATGAGCTACATCAAATGGGGACCATTCATGAGAAAGCTCCAGGACCTATTCCACCTAAAGGCATCACTATACTTCAAACTGCCCCCGACCCCTTCCCCACCTTACCATCTAGTGGCCTCTTTCTATTTATCTCAAAGGGTCAAATATCCCATGAATCATTCATTTGGGTTCCAAGCAAACAGAAATCTCAGAGCTAAGTCTGCTCCACAGAAGAGAAGGGCTTCAGATTCTATCTTGGAAAGTAGACATCCACCTTAGAGGCCAACTGGAACTACCTATACATAGCTGAGATATCATTTATCCACACCAGGTTCTTCATCTTGTGCTTGAAGACCAGCAGCTTGATACAGGACTTCTACTTGTTGAGGTCCAATAAGCAGATCAGTTTGAAAATGGAGATGGTAGTATAGAGCTACCAGGAAGCTCCAGATTGTGGAGAGTTGGGCCTGCTGCTGTACCACCTCCATAAACATCTTCAGCTGCAACAGAAAGGGCTAAAGATCTCTTCCTTTACCTGGGAGTCCCCCTTCTGCATTCTCAGTATCCTGGCATGGTACTTCTCCTATAGCTGCAGGTCGATACTTTCATCAATATGCTGATAGATATTGGATTTGTCTACTAGGAAATAAGCACATTGAGAATGCTGTAGACATTCCAGATCTGGGAGTTAGAACAAAGAAGTCAATTTCATCTTTTGATTTTTGGGGTGCTGTCTTGAGTTGGTATTGACTGCATGATTGAAACTTGTAGATAAATTCATCAGTGATAGCCCACAGCCACTGGAAGGGTAACTCAAAGGGAATAGAACCAATAACATTGAGAATGGAGTTGAAAAGTTTGTTGTGGTTTTGATAGGATTCAAATCTCTGTTCCAAGGAAAGACCACCACTGACTTTGACATCTATGTGTCTATAAGAAAGCTGAAATTACAACTAGCAAAGCAGGATCAGGAAACTGGCATTGTTGCCAACTTGTGAGGTGATGGCCTCTGCTTCTGACTGAGGGTTGTTCTTGAAGAACCTTTCAGTCACCTTAGTCCAGCTGTTTTCATAGATCTCCTGGATCTCATAGATTTTTTGATCAATGACATTGCTCGACACCCAACTTCCTTATTTGGACCTCATACACTTTCTGCTCCATAAGGTCAGAGATGGTTTTATGGAAATACTGGAGAAAGTTGTTCATTTCTAGAATCACTTTGCAGGTCTGCTGCTCATATTGGCATTCATAGGCCAGGTCCTGCTTCAGGTCTCCTAAAAGTAGGGTAAGTGTAGGAATCATATGCAGCCTTGGTGAGAGGTAGACTTTAGTGAATTCTGGGAGTAAGATGGATTGGAGAAGAGCTAGTCTAATTTGGTTGGAAAGAAAATCAATGACATGGGAGAATAAAGCAAAAAGAAAAAACTATAAAGATAGGTCATAGAACTGAATGTTGGGAAGCTTTAAATGACAGGCTAAAGAATTTATAATGTGGAATCACTGAATGCTTTTTGGGTAGGAAAGAAACATGGCCCTATTTTTTTACATTAGGAACAGTTGGTGATTGTGAGAAGGATAGATTGAAATGGTAAACCATTGGAGGCAGAGAGGTATGAGAGTAGTTTAGGCAGGAGGTGAGTGTCTGATAATATCATAATAGATAAAAAAAATTGAAGCAGGAAATAGTATGTACATAGAAGACACACAACTGATTGGATCAGGTTGGGAGGTATTAGCAGAGAGAAAATTATCAAAGATAACCAAGGCTTCAAACCTCTGCACTTGGGAGGATGACTTTGCCATCTACAAGCAAAGGGAAGTGTAGAGGAGGGGTTGGTTTAGGTGGACTCAATGATGAGCTTAGTTTTGATCAGGTTGAGTTTGTACAGCTTGGAAGAACATTCAGGTTCTCACAGGAAGTTGGAAATATGGGTCTTAGAGATAAGAAGAACAAAGGGGTTTGGATATACAGATTAGGGTATCTTATGAATAAAGATGATAATTGAACATATAAAATGAGACTAACTGAGGTAATAACTTTTCCTAATAAAGTACCTCATAATGTTGAAAGGGAAACACTTTCTTTTTTTGGTTCTTTGTATTTTATTAAGCTCTACCTAAGTGTGAACTGTTATCCTTTAGGATTCCTTTCTGAGGAAAAAAAAATGTAGATCAAAATTGAATTTGGTCAGTACATTATACTAATATCTTTCATTATCAGATCCTATCAGTATCTACTCATTGTTGAATGGCTGCACAGACAGATGAATGGATATGTCAAGCCAATAGATACTAAAGCATTATTGCAAAATTCACTTAAAATGGTAATTGTGGGTTTCTTTCATCAAAGTCTTATTGTGGATTCCCATTTCTCAGTGGTGGGGTAGTGATGACTACTAATCTACATTTGTACAATGCCTTCATTTGTGAATAGTAATTTGCTTGAGAGTCTTACACAAGTATTTTGAATTTTCCACTTATTTTGCTTAAAATCTCCATTGACTCCTTTAGGGTCTGTGAGAAGAAATATTTTCATATTTCAAATTGATGCTTATCTGATTCACTTCATGCACTATAATTTACTTTATTGCAATCAACTTTTAAAAAATAATATGGACTTTTTTGAACCGAGACCATTTTCAATAGTGCTAAAATAAAAGAAAGAAGAAAAAGAAAAAGAAAGAAAAGATGATGATGCTTTAAGTATTACAAAGTAATTTGCATGCATTACATCATTTAATTTTGATAACAACACAGTTAATTGACTTTTTAAGTTGTTCTCAGTCTCATTTTTAAGACGACTGTGATTAAATGACTTGCTTATGATCATCCAGTTTATCACATAGAAACTCTTTTTTTTCCCTTAAAACAACATCCAGACTTCTTTTCACTAAAGCTCACTTACCCCTAAGTTTGCATGAACTTCTCTTAGTATATATTTATTTTACAGAAATATTTGGCACATATTCCTAATTTTATAGTAAAACTAAAAAATGAAAAATGGCAATTATTTTCAGTCTACGAGAGAATAATTGGGGTTAAGTGACTTGCCCAGGGTCACACAGCTAGTAAGTGTTAAGTGTCTGAGGCCAGATTTGAACTCAGGTACTCCTGACTCCAGGGCCGGAGCTCTATCTACTGAGCCACCTAGCTGCCCCATATTTAGCAACTTCTTATGAATGCTCATTGCTTCTTGTAGAAATAAGACAACAAGCAGTCTTATGCAAAGTTTATTATAAGTCTCAAGTCTATGGTTATTTAAACTAAAATGTCTATGACTTCTCTAACTTTCTAGGTATTTTTAAATATATGTTTTTGATGCCTTTTGTTTTAACATCAAAAACATTTCTGAAAATACCTTTCCTCATTAACTGTTCAAATTGAATCCTTCTTTTGTTAACCTGAAAATTAATGAAACAATCAATATAATAAAATTGAGGTCTTTAGTCTGGGCAGAGGAGTTATAACTCGGGACACCACCATAGTGAGTGCTAGGAATAGTCAAAGATAGGGACTGGGGACAGAGTTTATGTGGGGTAATAGAAATGAGAAAGGGAAGATATTGCCTCTGGGTTAATTTACCTCATAAATTCACCAGCTAACTTCTTTTGTATAAAAACCTGAGAGTGATGAGATTACCTTTGTGAGAGTTAAATATCTCATACATTCTAATGGTAAAATGTTTCCTAACAAGCAAAGGTTATGTAAAGAAATCTTGAGATTCTTTGGAGGGGAGAGTTTTGGTTTGATCTACAAAATAATCAGAAGCTAGAACTGACAAAATCCCATCAGCCCCAGGCAATTCATTGGTCTGAGAATGAGAGTAAATGAAATCAGTCATATATCAGTTCTCAATCAACTGAAATTGCTTTGAAACAGAATAATAAAGCAACAACACTCTTAATTATAAATCCTTTGACAATGTATGTATAACATGCTCTTTTAGGAGTCACTTTTCTGTGAAATATTCTTCTCTACCATTACTGCTTTGTTGGGGGTTTTTTTGTTTGTTTGTTTTGTTTTTTTTAGTTGTGCAGATCTGGATTTCTCTTTAGTGATCTATTGATGTAAATTGGTATAGCCATTGTAATGTTTGTTTGGTTATGCTTATTTTAATCCATGTCAGTGTTAGGTGTCTTCCCATGTTTTCTTCTGAAGTCCTCATATTTGCTGTCTTAGTACACAATAATGTTCCATTATATCCATATGCCACAATTGTTTGGTTTTTTTTTTTTACAGACATTCTCCAATTGATAGGCACCCACTTTGTTTCCAAATCTTTACTTCTACAGAGACAGCTGCTATGAATGCTTTTGTTTATATTGGACTTTTATTTGTCTTTGCCTTCCATGTATAGGTTTAGTAGTGATATTACTGAGTCACAAGGGAAATAGGTAGTAGGGATTCTTTGGTATTTTTCTGTAAAGAATTACACTCTCACACAAAGTCCAATTAGAATAAAATAGAATTTTATTTGGGCTCTTAGAAAAAGTGACAGGTTGTGAAGTCAAAGACTTCCCTTCACAGGGAGGTGATGACTTAAAGACATTTTTCTCATCAAATAGAAGAAAGACCAAAGCTTTTATAGAGGAAAGATGGGGTGACCACCTGACAATGGAAAGTTCCTTTTGGTGATAGAGAAACCTTGAATGAGGGGTGAGATAGGAAAAGCTTGAATGAGGGGTGGTGGTCCTGACTTCTGGAGGTATCTCTGTCCCCTGGCTCTGATCAGGCAGCATCCATGTCTAATGGGTTTATCTCCTTACTTCTCAAGAAGAGGTACCCCAGACCCATATCAACTGCATCAAAGAATAGAAAGCATTTAGTCACTTCTCCTGCATAATTCCAAACTGATATCTAAAATGGTAGGATATTCCACCAACTGCACTGCCTACCTCCCCAAATCTCTGCTAGAACTGACTGTTCCTATTGTTATCATTCCTACTGATTTTCATGGTGTGAAATAAAAATTCTAGGGATATTTTAATTTGCATTTCTTCAATGATTACTGACTTAGAGCAGGGTTTCTTAAACTTTTTCCACTCACAATCCCTTTTCACCTGAGAAATTTTCTACCACCCTTGGTATATAGGTATATAAAATAGGTATACATAAGCTTTTACTGTTGCCAAAAATTTTGTCACCCCTCATATTCAGTTATATGACCTAATGTGGGGCTGTGACCCAGTTTATGAATCTTTGATTATGAGCATGCTTTCATAAGATCATTTGTAGGTTGCTATTTTTTTAATCTGTTCATATCCTTTGAGAATTTATTTACTGCATGACAATATTTTAGCAAATCCACAGCATTACTAATAAATACTAGTTATGTGACCCTGGGCAAATCACTTAACCATTCAGTGCATAGTCAGCTCTCTAAAATTATAAGTTGCAGAAAAGGTGGTGATCTTCATGAACAAAGTGTTTCCTTACTGGGAATTTTCTCTAACAAAGAAATTTAAGGTCTGGTTTCTGCCCAAAGAAACAAATAAACAACCTAACTCACTAGATTCCCTTATATTCTTTACCCTTACTCAACAGAACTTTAACTTTGGACTTTAAAGAGGGATTTTGGTTTAATTCGTGTATATTGAAATAGTTCAAAAAAGAATTTGATTAGTTTCCCATGGAAGCACCTATATGTAAAAACAAACATACAAACAAACAAACAAATAAATAAATAAATAAAAGACCTTATTTCAGGTCCTCAAAACTAGAATTTTATAAGTAAAACATATTCAGTACAACTCAAAAATATATTTCATCCTTGACACTTCATGGTCATAAATCAGGAGAATCCAATCCCAAATCAGTAGCTTTTGTCAAATCAACTATTCTAGAAATTAAGAATACATGTAATGAATCTTAGCAGGTGCTTAATCAATGCTTATTCACTTGAACATCTGCGTGAAGGAAATAATTTTTGTGCACTAAATGACTTTTATGTTTCAGATAGATTATTGTGTCATTTAAAGATACTGGGAAATATAATATGATTATTAATTTAGCCATATTCCCTTTTATGCTCAAATTATATCTTGATACTGAGAGGTGATGTAGGATAGTAGATAGAACTGGCAGTAAGGTCAAGAGCTGGGCTTTTAATCTTGTCTCTACTACATTTTGTTTGTATGCCTTCTTACAAATAACATTCTCTTGGAGAGCCACACAACTTTTCAAGGTCATGTATTACAGAAGACTTGCCAATTCACATTGACAGATGGAATGTCCAAGATGGAGTCTCAAAACCTATGAAATCAGAAGTCCAGTTCAAAATAATTTGTCTTATTTTTAAATATAAAAAGGACATTTTCTTCTAAAAAAATCTCTAATCAAAAAATTTTATTGTCATGCTAGTCTTGCCATTTTTGAAATAAAAATAATATTTTCAACATGGAATTAAAAATCAGTTCAAAATCTGATATTGAAACCAATGGTAGCATAAAATATTTCATCTATGCTAATCCCCTTATGATCTTTATGACATCTGTGGTATGAAGGAAGAATTTATGCCAAAAATTATTCATGTAATATGTAACAGCATCCTGTTACAAATATAATTGATGATTATTTAGAAACAGGTGTATATTGTCATTTTTATGAGATATAATGTCATACGCTTTGAAAACATAATGGACATAATTAATTTCACAAATCAGTAATAAGAGTTCTTAATTACATATGCACAACTATGTGATGTAATTATATTAATTACACAATTATATAAATTATGCTGCAATGACAGTTAAAGCTATTTGCTTTCCTACACCATCGTGGTTAATTTATTTCATTTGCTTTGAGTTTTTAAATTTAGAAATAAATTATTTTTAACATAGTGAATGTATACATAGTATAGAATGAAAATATTGCTGATAATATGGTGTCAGAGAAAGAGCAGAAAAACTCCTCAGAGAACATCTAGTCCAACTCCTGTAATTTTCCAATGAAAAAAATGAAAGTCAGAGTAGTCAACTCATCCCAAGCCATCCAGCAATCATATTCTCCCTCATTTTTGCTCATGTGTGCAATGATGAATAAATATCAAACAGCTTGGATTTGCCCTGCCAAGCTAATCAACTCTTGTTTTTTAACAAGCTGCTTACTCTGGCCAAAGACACTTGCCACTTACTAGCTGTGTGACCCCGGGGAAGTCACTTAACCCTCATTGCCCTGAAAAACAAACAAACAAAAAAACTACTTACTAATCACTCATAAGCCATATGATGAGGGATAAATGTATTTATTATTTGTGTCTGAGGAGCGTAGCTCTTTAGGACATAGGATCCTAGATATAGATCTGGATGCAATCTTGTCATGTCCCATTCAGAAGTAAATTAAGGCCCAGAAAAGTTGCCCAAGGTCACACAGCTAGTAAAGTGATAGAGCTAGGATTTAACCCCAAGTCTTTAACTCCATATCCAGAGCTTTTTCCCGAGCAACTGTGCCTCCACTATGTTAGTGAGTTCCCAGGTTTATTTTTCAGAATAGACTATTTTGATTCCTTTAATTGTATAGTCATGAACTCTAAACCTGCAATTAGACTGCAAAGATTTGACATTGATCACTTAGTTATTGTTGTTCAGTTGTTTTCAGTATCCACGTCTGACTCTTTTTTACCCCATTTGCGGGTTTTCTTGCCAAATATACTGGAGTGGATTCATCATTTCCTTCTCCAGCTTATTTTAAAGATGAGAAAATTGAGGCAAATAGGGTCAAGTGACTTGTCCAGGGTCACACAGCTAGCAATTATCTAAGGCTGGATTTAAACTCAGGAAGATGAGTCTTCTTGACTTCAGGCCTGACAATCTATCCACCAGCCCGCCTAGCTGCATGGACCATTCAAGTTTTAAATGAGAGATCAGTGTAATGTCTGTGGTCCTGCCATTTAAACTCCTCAAAATACATTCTTTGCTAATAATAAATCATTAATATGACTTTTGCACAAATAAAACATTAGGCAACTATGAATATATATATACTTCTACACATGGACATGCTATACATCTATATATTTGTATGTGTGCCTGTGTACATGTTATTTCCTTTTGAAATTCTTTTGAACATTTGAATATCAGGACTATATGGACCTCCTACCACCTAAAGACACTCCTCAGAATGTGTATGAAAGCACTACTTGTATAACAGTTTCTCAGTATGCGATGAAAATGGCTGATTTATTGAAAGGTACCTAAATCATTCAATAGACATTTGATATGCTCCTTTTATGTGCCAGTCATTGTGCTAAACACTGGGGATACAAAAAAGGCAAGAGTCCCTGCTCTTGAGGAACTCACAGTCTAGTGAGGGACACAATATGCAAGCAACTATGTACTAATAAACTGGGATCACATAGGTGGTGCAGTGGATAGAGAACTGGCCCTGAATTCATGAGGACCTGAATTCAAATCTCACCTCAGACACTTACTAGCTGTGTGACCGTGGGCAAGTCACTTAACCCCAATTGCCTTAAAACATCTGTGGCCATCTCCAGTCATCCTGATGTATATATCTTGCCACTGGACCCAGATGGCTCTTGAGGAGAGAGTAAGGCTGGTGACCTTGCATCACCCTTCCTCACTTAAATTCAATTCAGTGCAAGTTATGACATCACCTCCCATTGCCATGGTCCTCTTCAAGAATGAAGGACAACTGCTGGGAAAACTGGAAGATAGTATGGCAGAAATTAGGCATAGACCAACATCTTACACCTTATACCAAAATAAGGTCAAAATGGATACATGATTTAGACATAAGAGGTGATACCATAGGTAAATTAGGAGAGAAAGGAATAGTATACCTATCAGATCTTTGGAAAGGAGAACAGTTTATGACCAAACAAAAGATAGAGAATGTTATGATATGCAAAATGGATGATTTTGATTACATTAAATGAAAAAGGTTTTGTACAAACAGAAACAAAGCATCCAAAATTAGAATGGATGCAGAAAGCTGGGAAACAATTTTTATGTCCAGTACTTCTGATAAAGGCCTCATTTCTAAAATTTATAGGGAACTAAATCAAATTTATAAGAACCCAAGTCATTCCCCAATTGAGAAATGGTCAAAGGATATGAACAGGCAGTTTTCTGATGAAGAAACCAAAGCTATCTATTCCCATATGAAAAAAAAAATGCTCTAAATCTCTAATGATTAGAGAGATGCAAATTAAAACAACTCTGAGGTACCACCTGACACCTATCAGATTGGCTAAAATTACAAAAAAGGAAAATAATAAATGTTGGAGAAGCTGTGGAAAAATTGGAACACTAATGCATTGTTGGTGGAGCTGTGAACTGATCCAACCATTCTGGAGAGCAATTTGGAATTATGCCTAAAGAGCTATAATGCTGTGCATACCCTTTGACCCAGCAATACCACTTTTGGGTCTTTTGCCCAAAGAAATCATGGAAAGGGGGAAAGGACCCACATGTACAAAAATATTTATAGCTACTCTTTATGTGGTGGCAAGGAATTGGAAGTTGAGGGCATGCCCATCAATTGGGGAATGGCTGGACAAGTTGTGGTATATGAATACAATGGAATACTATTGTGCTGTATGAAACGATGAGCAGGAAGAGTTCAGAGAAACCTGGAGGGTCTTGCGTGGGCTGATGATAAGTGAGATGAGCAGAACCAGAAGAACACTGTACACAGTATCATCAACATTGAGTGTTGATCTACTGTGACAGACTATATTCTTCTCACCAATGCAATGGTACAGAAGAGTTCCAGGGAACTCATGATAGAAGAGGATCTCCAAATCCAGGAAAAAAAAAAGAACTGTGGAGTAGATGCTGAATGAACCATACTATTTCTTGTGTTTTTGGTGCTGATGTTTTTCTATTTTGAGGTTTGTCGTCATTACTCTGATTTTTGTCTTATAACATGACTAATGCAGAAATATGTTTAATGTCATTATATATATATATATATATATATATATATATATATATATATATATATATATATAAAACCTATATCGGATTACCTGTTGTCTAGGTGAGGGGGAAGGAGGGGAGGGAGGGAGAAAAATCTGAAATTGGAAAGCTTGTACAAACAAAAGTTGAGAACTATCTTTACATGTAATGGGAAAAAAATAAAATACTTTGTTAATTAAAAAAAAGAATGAAGGACAAACAACAACTAATAAACTATATGCAATATAAATAGGAAATTATAAACAGAAAACACTTAAATTACAAGGGATATGGAAAGGCTTCTTGTAGAAGGTGGGTTTTTAGGGAGTACTTGAAGGGATCCAGGGTAACAAAGAGGTAGAGATGAAGAGGAAGAATATCCGAGGAATGGGGACAATCAGTGAAATCAATGTTAGTCATATAAACTAAGAGCATGATGAAGAATTTGGCCTTCACCATTTACTTCATTATTTACCTTTAAGAATTCCCCTTCAAATTCCACACAAAAGCATAAAAAATCCACTTTAAAGCCAAATAATGGTGACTTTACAATTATCTCCCATTTTGGATATCAGTGATATGCTATTTTCAGCATCATCAGAAGCAGCTGGAGCTGATGTAATCAGGACTAAATCTTGGCCTTTGGATTTCAAGATTTTATGTGCTATTGTTGCTGTAGCTGTTGTTGGTGTTATTTTTCGACTACACCACACTGGTGGATAATAAATAGTTCCTTTATTTAGGAAGCCAGTAATCTAAGAAGAGTTATAAAATGAAGATACAATAAAATGCAAACTAGAATGTGAGTGCTTAGAGCAGATACAAAGTGTTATGAGGCACCCAAAGAAGAAGAGGGTTAGGGTAATTTAAGGGAAATCTTATAAATAATAACACCTTGAAAATAACTAATCTAGAATGTGAAAAAATCGGGACACTAGTACGCTATTGATGGAACTGTGAACTAATCCATTCATTTCAGTGAGCAATCTGGAATTATGCCCAAAGAGTTTTAAAATTGTTTATTCCATTTGATCCAGCAATATCTCCCAAGGTGATTTGGGAAAAAGGAGAAGAAGAGCTTATATGTTCTAAAATATTTATAGCAGTTCTTTTTGTGGGGGCAAAGAACTGCAAATTGAGGGGGTACTCATCAATTAGGAAATGGCTAAAGAAGTTGTGACATGATTATGATGAAATACTACTGTGCTATAAGAAATGATGAGCTGGTTGATTTTAGAAAAACATGGAAAGACTTGCATGAAATAATAAAGCACAAAATGAGCAGAACCAAGAGAACACTGTATACAGTAACAACAATATTGTTCTAAGAACAGCTCTGAAGGACTAAGTCATTTTGAGTTTTTAAAATACTAGAATCAACTACAAAGGATATATGAAGGAAGATGCCACCCATCTCCAGAGAAAGAACTAATAAATAGAAGGATGCATAGCAGTTTTACACACACACACACACACACACACACACACACACACACACACACACATATCTGTATCTAATGGTGGCTTTCTCTAGTGCAAGGTGGGGAGGAAGGGAGAAAAAAAGCAACACAGCAGAGAACAAAAGAAAACTCGGAAGAAAGCATAGAAAAGCAAGTTATATTTGAAAATATGTAGTCTTTATTACATAGTTTTTCAAAAGAGTATATAGTGTGAAATAGAGATTCATAGTTTCAAAAGTAATCCTATTTTAGTATGGAATATTTCTGTCTTTTTGTATTTAAGTTCAAAATGAATTTTAAAAATAAAATGATTAATTTAAAATTCAGATAATCCAGAATGGACTTTCTAATATATTTATTCCACTTTAAAGAATCAAAGTTACTACCATCAGGTTTGAATACTCTGTAAATGCCCTTAAATTGTTTTAGAGTTTCCATTTTAATAATCACCTTTTAGTTGATAGATATAAGGAAATGTGGCTATTTGGCACTCTTTTCTAAGAGTTTTTGGTCCTCCTGCATGAAAGGGGCTACCTGGCTAGAAGTCATTACCATTAAGCACTTAAGCTCATGAATCAGGATTAGGTTTTTTAAGTTAAAATGCAGAAGGAACCTATTGTTTAAATGTGAACAAATATAAATTGTGATTGAAATGATGAAGCATTGAACCTGATTCATTGTGAACTCTGCAACTTATAGATGCTTTTTTTGTGAATAATTTAAAACTTCAGTGAAGTCGTTATTCTTTAAAGAAAATAATCTTCACAATCATGTTTAATCATTAGTAATTATGCCATTTTCTTTCATTACAGGTAACTTATGAAGCTGTTGGAGCAATTGAAAAAAATAAAGACTCCCTTTCACAAAATCTCCTATTTGTAATGAAAAGTAAGGCTTTTAAAAATACTGTTAAAAATGCCATCATTTCTTATTTCCCTAACCCTGCACACAGTTTTATAAAATATGCCACCAACCAAAGAATAATTGAAACATAGTTTGCATTTTAATGCCCTGAATAATAATGGCCTGGCTCTTGGAGCACTATACATTGGTTACAATTTAATTTGAAGTCCTGTAGAAACCATAATTTAACTAAGCTTTTAGCAGATAGAAATGTAAAACACCTTTATATAACATTAGTGGTATGAATATAAAAAAGCTTTTTCTGTAAAGACTAATGAAGATGAATCAGGCTTCCCAAGTTATTTAGGCTGCTGCAGGGTGAATTTCATTACTTAAGATGACTCTGGAGTACAGCTTGAAATGCTTTATTCTTATATATTTTTTAGTTACTCTGTAGCAAGGAAAGTTCATGGAGTAGAAGAATCCTATCATTTCATATTCCTGCATACATGTGTGAATATATCTTGAGCTTAGCTTTCTCCAGTTAGTAATGCTTTCATGAATAGCAATTCTGCAGTGATTCAGATTTTTCAAATAACTATTTTCAATTAGCTAAATTAAATTAAAAGTTCCTTTCTTACTTTTTGTGGTACATGAAGTGAGAAGGTACTGTTTTTCTTTATGGAAATCATATTGTGGTCAGCTCTCACAGTTTGGTTAGAACTCCTATTCACCCAAATAGAGGACACCCATACCATATTGTGGAAGGGGATGAAGGGAGGTCTCACTAGCTTTTAAACTCAACACTACAGGAACAACGTATTTATTGGCCCTTATAAATGGGCCATTATATTTGCTATGGCAGATAATATAGTTGTTGCTGCATTTTAAAAGCTGGGACTATTGACAAAAATATGAACCTATTGTTATAAAGAGTATGATGAAAGAAATGAAAGAATTGATCCCACAATACAGTCTTATTGATTATCACTTTAGAGACCTTCAAGTTCCCATTTGTTTGAACTTTCTTTTGTAATGTTCTTTTCTTTTGACAATAATCTTTTATGAAGACTTAATGTATAAAATGTACATTGAGCGTATTGTTTTTCAGAGAATTGGAGTAACTTTTTTTTTTTTTGCTCATTGTGTTCTTGTGACTATAGAAAGCAAATTCAGTAAGGAAATATAATCTCCAGTGAAATTGAAACCCCCCCCCAATCTTAATAGAGTCCAATATTTATAGCCATTCTTTTCTATGGAATTTTAAGAAAGAACAAGAAAATATTGTTTTTATTATAAATTTATTCGCTCTTAAGAGCTTTGGAATAAATAGAAAGAAGGGGAAAACATCCTGAGATGTTTAGGCTTCATCGTATAAGCACATGTTGAACAAATATGATTTTAGGAAGACAGAATGTTTTCATTTCTCCAAAAACTTTTTGATGGCCTCCTTTTGAATAAAGTATAGATAGCATAGGCTATCATACAATGTGGCATCACTCTACCTTTCCTGCCTTATCTCAAAGAACGCCCTTTGTACATAGGAAGTGTTTGATAAGTACTAGCTGACTGACTGGCTCCACAGATATTGCATTTCACTATACTAGACCAATAGTTATTCCAGGAGTTCTCAGTTCCATATTATTGTGTGTACCTCATTCCATATATATTATATCTTTCTTACCCTTTCAGTTGTTTAATTTTTATTCTAATGCCTGATTTCCTGAATCATGGTCTGAGCCTTTCCTTCCTGCTCCTTCCCAGTTTTATCAGGACTTGGCCATACTAGAACAAAGCTCAAATGCATTCTCATCATGTAGCCTCCCATTTCAGTTGTATTTCTTCCTCACTAAGGCCTCTCATAACTGTGGGTTTACTCCTTCTTTATTCATTTATCATATCTTATTTAATATCATTTGTACTATACACCATTTCTCCTTATAAGATTATGCATCCATGAGGAAAAGAACAGAGTATTTCCTACTTGGTCCCATGAAAGTAGGGTGAAAACAGCCAGTCCAGGCTTGTTTCAAGGTGCCTTTAGAATGTTAATATTTAATAAGCTGAGGTGAATAGGAAACTAATTACTAGAGCAAGGACTTTGAACCAGGATGTCACTGTTTGATCTGATAGCCAAAATGGGGAGAACACCAGGGAGCTGACCTTCTAGTTGATTCAATATGAATCCCTAAAGCTTCAGAATTTTTATTGCAGATATTTGCATTCCCTTCTCTTGACTGGTACTGATGTGCTAGCATAGTTGGGAAGAAGGCCCACCATGGCCCTTCCTGATTCAGTGGCCCTTGTTGAACCATGGGTACAGACACACTTTAAAACAAAAAAAAATGTGAGTTCTGATGAGTTGCATTGAATTGAATAATTCAATATGAGTGGGCGTAATTAGGTAAAATGTCACTTTATTCAGCAGACAGATAATTCAGTTGGTTAAAACAGGATGTTAATAAGGCCAAGATTATAAATTCATTCTCCATATTGATGGACTAATTAACTTTTCTGTGTTCCATAGACAAGAGTAGCCCCCTTGATCGCAGGCAGCTTTCTTTCCAATGTTTGCATTTAGTCCAAAGGGAAACTATTGAGAGTGTGTAGGCAGATAAACACATAGCAACTTCTGAATATTGTGTGAAGCATATTCTCTTTTTATTACAGATGATTATTTAGATTTAACTTCATAAATGAAGATCTATGATTATATCATATAAATTTAGATTCATGTATGAATGATAATATTTTATCATACATATATATATGTAATAATCAATAAACACCTAATGTGAGAGGCCCTTTATTCAGAAAGCTACACAAGGATAAACCACATAGATAACCACAGAGATTTAATCTTTTCCCAAATGCAGTTCACAAAGCAAGACAACAACAATGTATGTTTGAAGAAGTGCTATATAATTTCACATATTGGCATGGAACATCAGAGGGAAATGATATTTGATTCTGATAGAAAGCATGACAGCCAAAATTTAGATAATGTCATCTATTTTTTTTTTGTTTTTAGTGAGGCAATTGGGGTTAAGTGACTTGCCCAGGGTCACACAGCTAGTGAGATTTGAACTCATATCCTCCCAACTTCAAGGCCAGTGCCCTATCCACTGTGCCACCTAGCTGTCCCTATGCCCCATATGCCCCTATGACCTGTATGCAGGATTGATAATGTTTTCCAGAAGAAAGTTAGAATTAGTCAGTTGCATGTTCCAGAATCCTTTTTTTTTTGGAATGACCAAAGAATTATTGCTGCAGGGACCTTAAAGACTATTTAGTCCAATCCTACCTTTTTATACATTATGAAATTGAGGTTTTGAGAGATCAAATATTTCCAAGACTACACAGAAAGTAAGTAGTAGAGGGGCAGCTAAGTGGTGCAGTGGATAACACACAACAGGAGGACCTGAGTTCAAATTTGGCTTCAGACACTTGACACTTACTAGCTGTGTGACCCTGGGCAAGTCATTTAACCCTCATTGCCCCGCAAAAATAAATTTAATGAATGAATGAATGAATAAAGAAATAAATATGTAAATAAAAGAAAGTAAGTAGTAGAGTAGTAGTGATTTGAACCCAAATCTTCTGACTCCCAATTCAGAAGTTTTTTTTTTCTTTTTAATATTTGTATAAGCTTTTTTTAAAATTTGAGAATTGATTCATATGCTTTCTATCCTTTGTTTGCATTGTCCTACCCAGAGACTTGGCCAATAATTATTGAAATTGCTATATATAGAATTGATTCATTCATTCAATTACAATACACATTAAAGGATAAAATCGGTTATTTATTTTGATTTGTTACAATCAATTTATTTAATAATGTTCAATAGTATTAGCTCTATGGTATCTTTCTCTAGAGCTAAGAACTTTAAAGTTATGGCTACAGTGATTTGCACCCATGAAGGATCACAAGATCCCCACCTTAAAATAAGAGATTAAACTGTTCTCCTGTTGAAAACATACATATAAATAACATACTCAAGCTTGTAAATAAACATCCATTCATTCACACTCTAGGTCCTCCTAGAAGCAGGGAAGTAATATGGTCTCAGAGCTAGCTAGAAAGATTTATGTGTCAGAGCTTTGTGTGTGTGTGTGTGTGTGTGTGTGTGTGTGTGTGTGTGTGTGTGTGTGTGTATGTGTGTGTGTGTGTGTGTTTGTGTGTGTGTGTGTTTAATGGGCACTAGCCTTTTCCTAAAAGGATATTTTTGCTGTCACTACAGAAAAGAGTCACTTCTCTTCAACTATAACTAATTCTGGAAATCATTGGACCTAACAAGGATAGTCTGACTCTCTCCCTGAATGACAAGACAGGCTAGACCAAAGAGAACAGGATTGAGAATTTAACCAGATAGAAAGGTTGTTGGCAGATACAGTACCAGGCAGCCTGGTGATTAGGTCTAGTAATGTCACATAAGACTGGAAGAAACAGGTAGGTACTTTTTATTCTAGCCAACTGAAGTTCCCAGCTCAGAATCCAAGTAGGAAGCAGGGATCAGGAACCAAAGTCAAAAAGTCTTGTCTATAAAAGAATAGGACATAATCCAGGGGCATGAATTGGACAACACTGGCAGTTAGAATGAATCCTGATGCTGAGCTCAAAGCTCTATGAGATAGATAGGAGCTTCCTGGAGAACTTCTATAAAAGTCTGAGGGTGGGCAGAATATATGTCTCTAAGTAGGTAAATGAAGAGTCATAGAATAAGGCAACAGCCAACATATGGAATATTTGACGTGAACCTGCCTCAAAGTAACTCTAAATGACCCATGTATATAAATTGGGGAATAAATTTAAGGATGATATGAAATATTTTACCTCTACTTACCCTGTACACTTATTTATGTTCCAGCAAGTGAAAATATAGTGATCAATCAGTTGTTCCAGTCCAAATTGACACAAACAGGATCCCTCATATCTCCCTATCCTTCCTTCAAAGTTCGATGGTCTAGATCTAACATGCTCAGTAAAAAAATGCCAGCTGCCTCAGTTACCAGTGAAACAAAGAAATACCTGGAACTCAGCAAGGTAAGAATCTTTTGTGTCCCTTCTCCCTATCAAATTCTTAATATGTTTGTCTAAGTAGCCTTATTATTTCTTGCATCCATCTCAACCTCCATATGGGATGTAACTGGAGGGAGAGAGTATTACTGTATAGGGTCATGGGAAAAAAAAGTGGAGAAAGAAGGTATGAAATCTACTTTCTTCCCAGGACAATACAATATAGTGAAAATTCAATAGCAAGTACAATATTAATAATTTTATTGGTTTTCTGTGCAACATCCTATTTATGTTTCATCTCTATTGCTGTCTTTTTGATGAATGGGAAGTAACTTCAGGGACAGTCGGCTTAGAGGGATAAACACAGGTTCCTTATTCTGTTGACATTAATCACTTCAGAGGTTTTTGGTCTCCAAACAATAAATTGTAGGTTCTTGGACAGACATGGTGTATTTTTCATGGACTAGAGCTTTATAATTTTAGTTTATTTTGAATGTATTTAACTTTTCCTTCTACTTAATTTTGATTTTATATTTTCAATACAAGAATATATCTCCATATATTCTATCTCAATATTCTGTCTATTTAGTAGAACAAAATGGAATCAAACAGAATTGAGGATTGGCCAGTATTGGTGAAGCAATCTAGGGTATTGATTTGTTTGTTTGTTTTTTATTCAGTGTCTTAGTGTGTCTTCATTCCCCTTCCTTTAGTCTTTGGCAAAACTATAAAAACACAGGGAACTATAATTGGGAAGATGTCCAGCACAATCAATTAATAGAAATGTCTTATAACTAGTTGGAATGCATTTTGCAATAGTTATTGAAATAAAAGTTTAGTTGTATTTTAGAGTGATGCCAGAAAAATTGTATGCTACTGGACATGGATGAAAAATCATTTTTTTTCAGAGCATGGTCGGTTCAGAAGATTCAAGAACAAAAATTCATTCAAAGTATCTATCTTAAGGTTGATAACAACTTTTTATTAATTCTGATCTTTGGAAAGTGGTGGTTTCTGTAAGAAAGAAAAGGCATCACTTTGTTTATATCTCTTTTTGGGGGGCTTCCGCTGAACCTTTTATTTGCAGTATAATGAAAAATTCAGTAGCCAAACTATTTGATTATATCTTTTAAAAAAATAACATTATTTAAGAGGACAGAATGTGATGGTATAGATTCCCTTATTGGGTTTTTTTGGGTTTTTTGTTTGTTTGTTTGCCAAATCTAAATGCAATTCATTAACCTTTTTGTAAACCAAATTTCCCAGAAGTTAAATCAATCCCAGGAGCTGCTCTATCCCAGTAAGAAGAAACCAAAGGGTCTAATTTGAAGACATGATATTCACTTAATAGGGACTTTACCCTTCTCTCACACCTTTATATGAACATCCAATACCTTCATTCTTAGATTTCTTTCATATCAAATATTCTAATCCCAGATGCCTCAATGCCTGTGACACAGTGCAAGCTTAGCATATTCCACATTCCTGTTAACTACCATTCTGTTTCTATATAAATTGCTTTTATGCCTGACCCTCTTATCACATTTGTCTGAAAATTATAATTCATTAGGATAATTTGACTTGTTTTTTTTAACTCAACGAAGTTAATCTGCTCTTGTAATAGAAATAATTCAAAATTCATGCAAAGAGTTTGTTGTTCTTTTTTTCAAATCTCTAACTAAAACAGCAAAGTTCAGTAAATTATTCTCTTACTTTTTTAAACTGAGCTTTTAATTTTATTTTTTATTTTTTACTTTTTTGTTTTTGTTTTTGTTTTTGCGGGGCAATGGGGCTTAAGTGACTTGCCCAGGATTACACAGCTAGTAAGGGTCAAGTTTCTGAGGCCGGATTTGAACTCAGGTACTCCTGAATCCAGGGCTGGTGCTTTATCCACTGTGCCACCTAGCTGCCCTCTCTAGACTGAGCTTTTTAGATTTCCAGATGTGATAGACCAAATCTGTTGCTCCTGTATAATTTATAAATTATAATGTTAGACAACCAATTTGCTACTGAGTGAACTATAATTGATTGTACCTGTGTCCTTCTGTTACTTAATATCCTTTTCCTTACATTATTTTCAAAGTCTTTTATTCCTTCTAAACCCCTTCAATTTTCGTTACATATGGGAATTTTTTTTCAGTTACCATAACATTATGATGTTTGTTCTTTATGACATCCTACACAAATAAACCAATTTGTTGTCATTCTTATAAAGGGAAATAATATATGTATTTTAACAGTAAAAACTACTATAAAGACATCAAATACCATATCTGCTCAGTTACTTAGAAATATAATTTAACGATAATTGAATTTTTTTACAGAAAAAAAGGTCTCATTTTGTCCCCTGGCAGGCTACATATAATGAAAAAAAAAGATTTTTGCTATTTTAGCATAAATTATCAGAATGATTTCTTTGCATAGTATACACATGATTGCACCATCAACTTAGTCACCAAGTGTCTGAATGCATATTTGTGCTCAAGTTAAAATAAGTTGGCAGATCTGACTTTGAAAGCACCCCTTTTCTTTAAAAGTTGCCACTCAAAGAAAGTTATTTACACATTCACTGGGTCATTTTCCCCAACATATATTGAAATTGCCAAAAATGCTCTGCTTCTGATTTTAGAATTTATGCTCTAAGTCTGCATTTGCCTGTAAGGGATTTTATGGATGAGATGGATGTGTTAATTTTCTCAAATTCAGATAAAATCTTTCTAACTTGTGCTTTCTTTTCCCCCTTGCAGCTGTTTAAAAAGAAAGGAACTTCTACATTTCTACAGAAATTAGAAAAGGGAGGTCCGGTCACAGTGGCATCACAACTCAGGGTTAGTGTTTTGTTTTGTTTTTTTAAGGCTGTATACATGTTGTAAACACCACATACAATGGGGGCAGCTAGGTGGTGCAATGGATAAAGCATGAGCCCTGGATTCAGGAAGACCTGAGTTTAAATCCAGCCTCAGACACTTGACACTGACCAGCTGTGTGACCCTGGGCAAGTCACTTAAACCCTCATTGCCCTGCAAAAACAAACGAACAAAACCACATAGACCTAAACTAAGTATGGGGGTTTGGATTAGCATTTTAGTGATTCCCCCACACCATTTGGCCCTTAAAATTAACTGAGATATTCACATTAATCTTTAAACCAAAAATATTTCCCAGTAAGCATGAGAGAAATAACTTGAATATGCCAAATTTCTATATAAACTGTGTTCTTGTCAATCAGTGTGTTCCTCTGAGAATCAACTGGGTTTTACTTCTCTCCATAGAAATCCCTCATGGATATTATCGGGAAGCTTCAGAAGGGTACACCACATTTTATTCATTGCATCAAACCCAATAACTCTAAGCTGCCAGATACCTTCGATAATTTTTATGTGTCTGCTCAGCTACAATATATTGGGGTCTTAGAGATAGTGAAGATCATTCGGTATGGATACCCAGTCCGCCTCTCCTTCGATGACTTCTTGTTAAGGTAAAGCCTTTTGAGTTGGAAAAAGCTTGTTTTACCTATGTTACAAAGAATGCTATGATATTATGCAAGAGCCATCAGAGAGTGTTTTGCTGTTATTTATGACAAGGACTCAGATCTCTTTTCAAGAAAAAAATATTTTGCTAGGAAGAGATTATCATATTTTAAAAGGAGAAAACCACAACAAAAGTGCTATAAGACTTTATTGAGGGGGCAGCTAGGTGGTGCAACTGATAAAGTACAAGCCCTGGATTCAGGAGGGCCTGGGTTCAAATCCAACTTCAGACACTTGACACTCACTAGCTGTGTGATCCTACGCAAGTCACTTAACCCTCATTGTCCTGAAAAAAAGAAAAGACTTGTTTGAAGCTCCCTTCCTGCCCCAAATCCCAAAATTGTGGAATATAAAATACATTCAACAGATATATAACGAGCTATGGTAGGTATTGAAGGGAATATATAGGTATTCACACACACACACACACACATACAGCTCCTTCCCTCAAGATTATTTTAGTCTAGTAGCACAGTTAATAATCGATAAACACACACACACACATATACATATGTATGCCATAATTTAAGGCAGAATAAGGTAATGTAGAAAATCACTAACAAGTGGTTGGGTAGTTCAAAGGAGAGTACAACTAGTCATGGAGTCAGGGAAATATGTATTAAGGAAGAGATGTTCCAAATAGCCTTTGTATAATGCATATAATTCATTGTGTGTGTTTGTTTTCAAAATATTTTTTTTTCCATTTACATGTAAAATTTTTTAACTTTAATTTTTTTAATTGAATTTCAAACTCTTTCCTCCCTCTTTTCTTTCCTCACTCATTAATGTAAACAATTTGATATAGGTTAATACATGTACAGTCATGCAAAATATCTTTTTATATTAAATTGTGCTATGAAAAAAAACAGAAAAAAGAAAAATTTTAAAAAAACCCTTTTAAAAAGTATGCTTCTATCTGCAGATTCCATCAGTTCTTTCTCTGGAGGTAGATAGCATTCTTCATGAGCCCCTCAAAATTGTCTTAGATTATTTTATTGCTGAGAATAGCTAAGTCATTAACAGTTAATCATTGCTGTTTCTGTCTACAATATTATCCAGGTTCTGCTACCTTCAATTTGCATCAGCTCATCCAAGTCTTCTTGGGTTTTTCTGAAAGCAAACTGCCTGTCATTTATTATAGCATGATAGTATTTTATCACAATCATATAACACAACTTGTACAGCCATTCCCCAATTGATGGACATTATGATTCTTTGATACCACAAAAGAACTGCTATAAATTCTTTCCCTCCCTTGCTTCAGAGATGGCTACCATTAGACACAAATTTATATGTGTACGTGTGTGTGTGTGTGTGTATATTTATGGCCCACATTATTATCAACGGTGATACTGTGTGAAGGGATGAGTATGAATAAAGACAAAGAAGTTGAAAATCCATGGCAGTTTTTAAGAGTCCTCATAGTGTAGTGGAAGGGGATTTGCAAGATCTATGTTTGAATCCTGTCTTTGACACTTACCACGTGAGCATAAACAAGTTGCTTAAACTCCTTGTCTCATGTCCCTCATCTGTAAAATGGGGGTAAAAAACTATAAAAGCTATATTTTAAGGCCCTTATGAAGATTAAATGAGAATATTGGTAAAAACACTTTGGAAACTTAAAAATCTTAGAAAAATTATAATAACAATCAACCTGGCATGGCTAGAGAAACAGGTACAAGTCCTTTAACAAAGTCCTGTTCTCATACCTCATTATAATGTTGATATGACCTTCAGTTATTTAAAGTAACAGTGAGATGTATCAGGAAAGGGGCTATCTGTGCACAGTAAGGAAATGATGACCACTTTGAGTGAAGGCTATAAACAGGTATAGTGCGGGGAAAAGACTGTAAAACAGTTTGAATTTGTAACATGTTGAGCCTTCAACACCAGGCTAAGGAGTTGGCATTTGTTTTGTAGACAATGAGTAGTGAAAGTTTGTAAGTATGAAAATATGATGATGACCACTGCTACTGATGCTTCTTCTGCTGCTACTACTATTGCTGCTGCTGCTGCTGCTGCTGCTGCTGCTGCTGCTAATACAACTACTACTGCTACTATTATTACTCCTGTCTCTGCTCTTCATTATTTCATGCAAGGAAAATGCTTTTGCTACTACTACTAATGTTTAGGGAGATGGATATAAAAGTATATAGAATGAATTAAAAGAGGGAAAGGGATTGTACTAATACAAATTAGTCATAAAAATGGGAGGGAGTTTTGGAAAGGTATGTGGATTGAGAGTGGAATGGTGGGAGGAGACAATAGAGAAGAATCTTGGATGGGGAGTAGGGGGGTAGAGAGAGAAAATAAGGTAAAAGGGATAAAATAAAAAGTCTGAGAAAGAAAATAGCGAGTAAAAATGAGATGGAGGGAAATTCACAAATAGTAATTATAACTTTGACTATGAAGGAGATGTTTATAGCAGCTGTCTTTGTGGTGGCAAAGACCTGGAAATAGCAGGAATCCCTATCAAATGGGGAATGGCTGTACAAATCCTGGTGTATGATTATGATGGATATACTGTGCTGAAAGCAATGATGAGCTCAATGATCTTAGAAAGACTTGGAAAGACTTGCATGAAATGGTAAAGAGCAAAGTGAGCAGAACCAAAAGTAGATTGTATATGTTAATAGCAATATTGTTTTAAGAATGACTTTTGAGCAGCTAGGTGGCACAGTGGATAGAGCACCGGCCCTGGATTCAGGACTACCTGAGTTCAAATCCGGCCTCAGACACTTAACACTTACTAGCTGTGTGACCCTGGGCAAGTCACTTAACCCCAATTGCCTCACTTAAAAAAAAAAAAAAAGAATGACTTGAGGGGGCAGCTAGGTGGTGCAGTGGATAAAGCACTGTCCCTGGATTCAGGAGAACTTGAGTTCAAATCTGGCCTTAGGTACTTGACACTAGCTGTGTGACCTTAGGCAAGTCACTTAACCCTCTTTACTCTGACCCCCCAAAATTTACTTTTGAGCAAATAAGTTATTTTGACAATTATAAATACCCAAATTTAAAATAAATTATATATATAGAAAGATGCTATCTGCATCCAGGGAAAGAACTGGCAAATAAAAGTATATAGAGAGTAATTTTTATATATATATATATATATATATATATATATATATATGTACACACATATATGTGTGTTTGTATATACACGCATATATATGTATGTATATATATATATATATATATTTGTGTATAATGGTAGTAATCTCTAGGGTGGCACAGAGGGATGAGGGGAAAAAGAAATCTATATAACTTTATGATATATTTTAAATGAATAGCAAGATGTACATAATAACAATTTCATGTACAATTATGTGATTTATTATATTATGTTATGCTTTACATATACCTATAGATGTTACTGACGGTTTTTCAGAAGAAAATTATCATAATCAGTGATAGAAAATTTACATAGGCAATGATGGGAATGATGGTTTGGAAAGGGAAGAGAATGAAAGAAAGGAAGATGAGGTGGTAGTTTCTTAAAATACTCTGGGCCAGAGTTATGTAGAACCTGAATGATTGGTTGCAATGGGAGTAGACAGGGATGAGATAAATGCAAATAATATTTCTAATGAATGAATAAAGAACACAGAGCAATGGGTTGGATTTAAAAGGCCAGAGAAGGAGTCAAAATTCCTCCAGGTCTTCAATGGGGGTGACTAAGATAAACATTGGCACCTTTATTAAAAATGTAAAAGTCAGAGTGGGAATCTTAAATGAGAAAGGAGATGAGTTCAGTTTTGAACATTTGAAACTTGCATAGATAGAATGAATTGAAATTATAGAATAGTCTCGGCTTCCTTCAATGTCTAAGAAAATAATAAAGTTATAGAATATAATCTTGGTTTAAACTTTTATAAATAACATATTAAGTTGATCTAGTATGTAAAAGGTTATCACATTAATGTGTTAATTTTTCCCATTTATTGTTATTAATGGAATGGTATTAGATAGATGGGTATGCTATAAGATTGCCTTTTTCAATTGTTGTCAACAGTGGGGAATTTGCTACACTGTAATAACTTGGTCACACTTTAAGGTGATGACCCAATTTATTCAACAAGCATGAACTTCAGAAATATTTATTGAGCACTTATGTGATCTCCAATATAATGGATACAGTGCTAATCACACAATAAGAAGCTGGATGAGTTCCAAAGTGTACTTTTTTTAACCTGGGTAAAATCTATGCCAATATTTCAAAGATCTTATGTTTTTTTGATACATTTTAACTACTTTGGCCAATCTGCACCAGATTGATTATATTCATTATAATCATCCCCAAAGGGAATTGAGACATCCTACTGACATTGTTATTATGTCTTTTGATACTTGAAGAAAAATATATTCCTTAGGATATCCTGGCCTCATTCCACCTATTCTCATCATCATCACTGGTTCAGGTAAAAGGGATATGGCTATGCTACCCAGGGTAAGGGTCATTTTGTATACTCTTTTATCTAATGAGTTGCTGTAGCTCCACCAAAATCATCACTAAGTGCTCAGCATTTCAAATAAGTATTCTCATATCCTTAGCTAGGCCAATATTTGGCCAATAGATAGTCATTTTTTTAACCCAGACTCAAAACCTCTCTACATCTGGAGAATCTGCCAGAGTTTGCACAGTGTTGACATAGCCTTCTAAAACCCAAGATCATCTCTGTGCCATGAGGAGTCCCCACATAAAATCGGCCAATAAAATGATTGTCTAAGTTATACACACATGCAATAAAGAATTGGAATACTTTAAAATACAAATACAAACAAATTGTCATCTTCTTTACTGTACCATGGTCTATAATGTGACAATTTTCAAAACATAGGTCATTCTTCTTATTAATGTTAAGCATCTTGAAAAATTACAGCTATTTCTATTTTTCTATAAAATTTCATGTAGCAGATATACCAAAGCTTTTACTGAGTGTTTGAAACTTCTGAATGAGAGTAAATTTCTTAAATATTATTCCTTATTTCTTATATTACTTTAAAAGACTTTCAGCATTCTCTGGTAAGGAGAAGCACCTGATTCTTATTTAATAAATCAATTGTGAGGTTAGTTGAGTTATTTCCAAGTATTCAAGGAAGAAAAAAAAATTATTGGAAAAAAATCAAGAAGATAACATTTGCAAATAGTACAGTGAGGAAAAGAAAAATAAAGGAAAGATAATAGTCACATAGGTAGTTGATTAAAATAGGAGCAGCACCTATTAAAAATTCAGACTATTGAAAAGGGAAAATTTATTTTTAGCTATTTCTGTCAAGAGTACTACTATTCTACAATATCAATAATTTGCCAGGTACATATGTACTTTTTGTATATGTCTGCATATGTGTACATGTATTGTGTACACATTGCATAGCATAAATGATAGAGAAAAGCTTTATCTCTCTCTCTCTATATATATGTGTGTGTATATATATGTGCATATATATATGTATATATATATATATAAAAATATATATATATGTGTATATATATATATAAAACAGCTAGTAAGTGTCAAGTGTCTGAGACCAGATTTGAACTCAGGTCCTCCTGAATCCAGGACTGGTGCTTCATCCAGTGTGCCACCTAGCTGCCCCCTAGAGCAAGCTATTCAAAAAGATGTGGGTTCAAATCTCAGCTCTGCCACATATTGGCTGTGTGACCAGGTCTAATAATTCAACTTAATGGTGCCCCTAGACAACTCTCAAATTTGTAGAGCCATTCTTGATGTCCATTGGAGGAAGGAGTTTCTTCCTTGAGAGTTCCTTACCCCACTGAAATCTTGGGTGTAGGAAAATCCCCATGAGAAAATTCCTTCTACCAATTTGCTTACACTTATAGCCAGTATCTATGAGAGACATCTTGAAGTCAGCTCTTACAAATTATTTACACATGTGCATCATTTACATTTGTGCATCTATATGAGTATGTAAATGTGTTAATATATAGTATTACAAAAACGCTATAGTCAGCCAGGTAGAAATTCACCCAGGACATTCCCGACAACTTGTAGTGATCTAGTCCAAGATAAATCAAGGCCAAAGTCAAATTGTGTTGAGTTGGAAAAGCAAACAAGAAAATAATTTTTAAATGAGACTTTATGTCCTCAAGTACCTTACATTCTAATGGGAAGGAAGACAACACATATGGGGAAATGATATCCAGGAAGAAATATATTGTTTGGGGAAGCAAGACGGATGGCAAGTACAGTAAAGGACTAATATCTCCTTTCCAGTAGCAGTGGCAGTGTTAATTTTATTATGGTTACAAAAGTTGACATTGAGAGGGTGGAATAGGCAAGGATACAGCATATGACATACATGTATACATACATGTGTGTATAATGGCATTATAGCTGCTTGGAGATGGAAGGGGTGTCTCAATCTATCTAACTGAATTAATATCTAGCTTACATATCCTCATCTCCACAACAATAAGATGAGGAAAACTCTATCAAAAGTTTTGCTAAAATCTATCGTTCCTCTCATTTATCAGTTTAATAATCATGTCCCATAAAGAAAATAAATTTGGTCTGGCATGACCTGTTCTTGATGAAGCCATTTTGGCTCATTACTATTATTATAATCTTTCCTTTCTGGACGTCCACCAATTCTCTCTCTCTCTCTCTCTCTCTCTCTCTCTCTCTCTCTCTCTCTCTCTCTCTCTCTCTCTCTCTCTCTCTCTCTCTCTCACACAGTGAGGCAGTTGGGGTTAATTGACTTGCCCAGGGTCACACAGCTAGTAAGTGGGAAGTATCTGAGGCCAGATTTGAACTCAGGTGCCTCTGAATCCAGGGCTGGTGCTCTATCCACTGCACCACCTAGCTGCCCCCCACCAGTACATTCTTAAATGATCTTCAATGACTCAAAAGTATAAGGTTAAAGGGAGTGAGAAATGGTAGGAATGACCAATTCATAACCACCAGTAACCCTCTAGGGTCCTGTAATAATGAAGCATGGGGGCAGTATGAGGTTTCATTGCCTCTGACTCCCAGAGGGCCAGCATCTTGTTTTTAGGCACTAGTGGTTCCTAAAGAAGAAGGATGTGATGATTAATTCACTGAATCTTTGGCTGAAATAACATTCTGTCTACATCCTAATATTTCTGTGGAAGAATTGAATTTAGGGAACACCTTGCATGTGACTCAGTCACTCAGGTCTCTATCTTAGCACTCAGTACTTAGTCACAATCTCAATGTCTGACTTCCCAGAAGATTGTTGTTCTTGGAGTTACTTGTGTGACCTTGGGCAAGTCGCTTATGCTTTCTGATTTGCTTATTTGTAAAATGGGAATGATAAAACTTCCAATTTCTCTCTCTCTCTCAAAGTTGTTTTTGGAACGCACTTTGTAAGTCCTAAAGTGCTATATGTTACTATTAAATATTAAATAGCCACTTAAGTCATTATTAAAAATAAATTTGCTTCTCAAAATATCATACAAATGCATTTGTTAGCCAAAGTATTTTTGTATTCTTTGCTATTTTATATTAACAGTACCACTGGTCAGAGAAATTTAGTAAACAAATCTTCACATTTTTAGCCACCAACTTAAATAAGACATTGAAAGCAGACATCAAATTTATTCTTGACACAATATGAGGAAGGATAGCCAATATGTTACATGACAGAATCAAAATAGATAAAGAACTTGATAGACAGGAATGATGGGACAAAATCAACAAGATGAAATTTCAGAGAGATAAATATTAAATCCTTCATTTAATATTTTAAAAGATCAATTGAAGGACACAGCATGGGAGAAGTCTAGTTTTGCAGCAGTTCACACAAAAGATAGTCATATTTGACCATAAGACTGATATAAATTATCAGAATGACAATTTTTTTAAGTTAATGCAGTTTGGTCTGCATTTAGACATATAATGTGGAACTGTAACTCTAATGAAGGTATTTGTTGGTGTTCTGTCCACTGTGGTGCTTTACCCATTGTACTAACTAGCTGTCCCCTCAATGAAGGTAATAGGCCCAACATATTCAGCATTGACTGTTGGACATGTGGAATATTATGTTTAGTTCTGGGTACCACATTTTAAGATGGATATTTACAAATAGCATAACATGTAGGAAAGAAAAACCAAGATATTGGAAGGGTGTGAAAAAGATGTTATATGAGTGGCAGTATATGAGAGGACTAGTGGATAGAATGCCAGGCCTGAAGTAAGGAAGACTCATCTTACTGAGTTCAAATCTGGCCTAAGACTCTTATTAGTTGTGTGACTCTGGGCAAATCACTAAACACTGTTTACCTCAGTTTCCTCATCTGTAACATAACCTAGAAAAGAAAATGACAAATCACTCCAATGTCTTTGCCAAGAAAATTGCAAATGGGGTCATGAAGAGTTGGATACGACTGAAATAACCAAACAATAATGACATATGAGAGTAATAGTGACATTTAATTTGGAGAAGACAAGGCATGGGTAGGTTTTCTTTTCTTTTCTTTTCTTTTTTTTTGGTGAGGCATTTGGGGTTAAGTGACTTGCTCAGGGTCACATAGCTAGTAAGTGCTAAGTGTCTGAGGCCAGATTTGAAGTCAGGTCCTCCTGACTCCAGGGCTGGTGCTCTATCCACTGTGCCACCTAGCTGCCCCCATGGGTAGGTTTTCAAATAATTTGTTCACTAATTCATTTAAACATCTTTTAAGGGCCTATGATGTGTAGACCACTATGCTGGGTTCTGGGGATATCCAAAGTTAAAGTAAATGCAGCCTAGTAAAAAAATAAGATAAACATAATTTTAATACATATGATAGTGCAATAATTTTATTTGATTTGAGAGAAGAAAAGATGTTTGGAGGAAATCAAGAAAGTCTTCAAGGAAGAAATGGCATTCCATTTGGGCTTTATAGGATGGTAAGAAATCTAACAGGTGAAAAAGGTCAGAGAGGCCATTTCCAGGATATATCAGTGTGAGCAGTCATAGAAGCAAGAAATCCCCAGAGGCAGAGATGATTATACTTTGCCTGGATCATAAAGTGCAAAGAAGGGAGTAACATGAAAAAAATAAAGGTAGATAATATATTCTTAGATTGTGTAGGGATTTACCTATAAAAGTAGCTTTAACTTGACTGGATAAGCAACAGAGAACTACTGAAGATTTTTGATCATAATAATTTAGGCAAACTAATTATTTTTGAATTGTTATTGATAACTATTTTGAAATCAGCTGCACTTTTAAATATGCTCATTTTCTCTAACAGAGACTCATTCTTTGTAAGAAAAAAATTAAGAGGTGGAAGGGAAAAAAAATTTCCACAAAACTAACCAAGATCAATTGATTCCCACAGTATGTGCAATGTTCCATACCTCTTATCCTCTAGCTTGACAATAAAGGGAATGAGGCCTTTTTTCTGCTTTTTTTCTTTGGGATAAACTTGACCAATATAATTATATAATATTCAGCTTTCTTTATGTTGGTGTTGAAGTTCCTTGCATTTATTTTTTTTTTTGTAGTCATTGGATATATGAGGTTCCCATATCTGCTTACTTCTCTTTACATCAGTTCATATAGGAAATGAAGTCAGCTTAATTTCATGATTTATTTGGCTGATATTCACCAGCCCTGAAACAGCAACATAGAAGTCAGATGATAGATGTTACTTGGAGACTACAGGTCATAGTATGAAAATGGCTGAAGGTCAAGAGAAAGAGACAAGTCTTTATAAACTATTGAAATGTTAAAGTGATGAACCATGGGGGTTTAGGACCAGTATAAATGGTATAAATGCAAAGAAGACCAAGTGGGGAAGATAAACTGAGAGAAGAATAAGGTTAGGTCAAGTGATTTGTGAATTACAGAGGATTGAGAGGAGGGTTAGAAAAACAAGAGTGTGAAAGAATAGGAGATTGGGTTTAGAAAATAGAATTTCCACATCCTAAATATCAGAGTTGATACAATTTCTTTCTTTCTTTTTTTTGTGAGGTAATTGGGGTTAAGGGATTTGCTCAGGGTCACACAGCTAGTAAGCGATAAGTGTCTGAGGTCAGATTTGAACTCAGATAGTCCTGAATCCAGGGCCAGTGCTCTATCCACTACACCACCTAGCTACCCTGATACAATTTCAAGATATAGTAAAGTCTAATTTGTGTCCATACTGACATATCACTAAAATTAGTGGAGAAAAGAAATTATTAGAAATGAGGAGGTTGATTGAGAAATTACCATTTCACAGGGTACCTAGCAATATTAAAATGAAAGTTATCTATTTCATTTCCCCATCTATAATACATAGAATACTCTGTCCACTGTAGATGGCAAAACAGGTGAGCTACAGGGAAGACCATGAGCAAGATACCTGTAGGTCAGTAGATCTGAAAAAGAAACATAGGGAGAAGGCAACATAATTGCAAAGATCTCAAAAGTGCAAAGGTGACTAATGGGTAATGATAGAAGAATCATCTGCACGTAGCAGTTGGGAGGAGTAAATCCACTCTGCTTCTCTAGCTTTGTGAATTGGGGAGTGACCTGTGATGCAGAAGACTGCAAGGAATGAGTTGTGCATAGGAAAAAGCAGTATTTATCTTAAAATAAGAATCCGGAAGATTATTGTTTTATCATTTTAAACTCTATGTGTTTTTGAAACAGCTCTTAAAATAAGCTTCTTTAGACACAAATCTGACCCAGTTATCCCCCTACTCAGAAAACAAGGAGCTCCCTATTGCTTCTAGAATAAAATTCCAACTCCTCAACTATTAATTTAAGACTTTACACAATTTTGATCCAACCTGACAGTTGTATTACACATTACTCCCTCTGCAGTACTTTGTTTCAGACAAGCTGGACCACTTGCTGTTACCTGAACTCAACATGCCATTGCTTGCCTCAGTGCATTTGTGCTGACTGTCTCCCATGACTGAAATGAACCCCTTCCTTATGTCTGATTTTCTGAATCATTCTTTTCCTACAAGGCTCAACTCACATGCCACCTCAATTCACTCCTGCATGAAACCTTCCTGTTAATGTTAAATAGAATTACTCTTTTCCTTCTTCCTTTTCTTAAGTACTTTGCTACTATAAGAAGAAATATAACTTAGTCTTTGTGGACAGAATGTTGGATTTGGAGTCCTTCAGACAGGGGATTAAATCCTCTCTTTGACACTTACTATTGGTGTAATCAATGAAAATGATGTTAAAGTAGCTGCATTACTGTGTGATCTGCCACTGCATCCTCAGGACCATAGAACCTTTCCATCTGACTTGCCACTGATATCTCCTATATGTGTTTCTTTCTCATTAGAATATTAACCCTGTGATAGCAGCAGTCCCCACTTTTCTGTTTCTATCCACAGCACTTGACACAATGCTTCTTAATAATAAGTACATTTTTTTCTCATCCCTTCATTCATTTGTGTAAATTCTCTGAACCTTCATTTCCTCACCTGTAAATAGGGATAATAATGCTGTTAGTATTTTTCTTATTGATTATCCCATTAGGTTGTAAGTTATTTGAGAGCAGATTGTTTTTTGCCTCTTTTTTTAAAAATCCCTAGCACTTAGTATAGTGTCTGGCACATATGATCTATATAAAGGTCTTTACAAGCCTTACAATGCTATATACATGTTGGTTATTTTTATTCCCATTTCCCAGATGAAGAAACTGAAATACAGAGTAAATACCAAAGCCAAGAAATGAATCCAGTTATCTGTACATAAATATCTATGATGTAAAGTAGAATGGGACAAGTGCAAAGGAGATTCCTCCCCACCCATAGTAGAAGGTATATCAAAGTCACTTAACCTTTTTTAACCTTAGTCTTCTCATCAGCAAAAATGAGCTGGAGAAGGAAATGGTAAACCACTCCACTATCTTTGCTGAGGAAACCCCAAATGGGATCACAAATGGTCAGACACAGTTCAACAACTGAACAGCAAATACATCAGGCATAATATTAGGTACTGGGGATACAAAGCCTCCCAAATAAATAAATAAACAGATGTTCTTTCTCTTGAGAGCTTTCCATTCTATACAGAGATAAGCAAATAGACTATATAATCAAATATACAACATGATTTTATAAAGAGGATCAATAATTAATGACTGGGGAAATCAGGAAAAATTTCTTGAAGGAGATGATACTTGAGATGAGTCTTGAAGGAATCTGAGAGTTACAAAAGGTAGAGGTGAGAGGGTAAATGAATGCAACACATCTTGTATAAAGAAAAAGAAATGATGTGTGGAGTGTTATATATGAGAAACAATACTTTCTCATTGTTACCTCTGAGTCTATTCCCTTCCAGTCCAAGATACCTTTTCTTTTCTTCCTCCTTACCTATAGGGTTTCACCTTCTCTTGGATTTAGGAAAAGATCAGTCTGTGGGGGTAATTCTCTACCTTTAACATCACAATTCCCTATGTATCCTGAGGCTCATCCCATGATTATCCTTTATTTAAAAAGGTCGTTGTGCATTGAGTGGGACCAAAATAACTGAATAGAGAGGTTTATGGTTTAATTACATGACCTTGTTTAGGGAAGGAAAAAAAAACACTGAAGGAACATCTCAGTAATAGTACTAAAGGTTTTAGTATGATGCTTGGCTTGGGGAGGAATTATGATCAGTTTTCTCAGATTGTGATTGGATGGAATCCCTATTAGAAACAAGTCTGAGTCATTTAGCTTTTTAAATGACACAATTGTTAGTGAAAGGTCATGCCATTGAATTAAATTGGGTGTGGGGGGAGGGAGCAAAGAAGATGCATTTTAGCTCTTGAATTAAAACTAATAGGCAAGAGCTACCCAGTACACCAGGCAGTACCCAAGAATCATAGACCTGTGTTGAAATCTTCTAGAAGTTTGGGTTGTTATGTGGAAATGATGCCAGTTACTGTCAATGGATCTTTAATAAAAATTTGAATTAATAAGGTCAGAAGCTATTAAATACTGTAAAAACAGACAGCCCAGATATAATTGGCAAAAGATAAATGTGATTCTAGGAGGATTTGCCAAGTCTAACTGCAGTGTCTCTGCTGAACCTGCCTGCAGCATTGGCTCATTTTCTGAAGCTTTACAAAGAGTGGGAGGGAAGCCTATCTGTAGCTTCCCTCTGAAATGTGAAACTGGAAACAGAAGGCTATGCAATAACTTGCATAATTCATCTATAAATTAAACAAAAGATAGCCCAATTCCATGTTGATTAATTGATTGTGGACCATGGATCCTCCAAGACCAAGCCTGATTCCTTCTTTTAGCTCCAATGGAATCTAGGAAAATATTAGGGGAGGTCAAAATGTTTAAGGCAAGAAGAAATGACCGGTATTTGTCTTACCAAACTGGTATACTTCCTAATTTCTCCTATGCCAAGTGAAACATTCCCCACTGTCAGTGGGCAGCCAATCAAAATATCACTAAGAGCTGAGTAACCAACTAGAAGTTTTTTGGAGTCTGAAAAAAATGAAAGAAAGAATACTGCATGACTGCAATGCTTGAATAATAATGCAGAATATGAAGGGGAGAAAGGCTTAGTTAAAAGAATGAGTGACATTCAGTTGTTGTTCCATTGTACTAAACTATATCCCTGAAAAGGCCTTGATGTTATTCAGAATCAGGGTCAGGGAACATTTCCCTAATCCTTGTCAACTATCTTGCAAATATATCCCATTGGTTACAAAGGAGCTAGGTGATGGAGTGTGGATGGACAGTTGTAAAAACAATTGCAAGAACATATTCAGGGGCAGCTAGGTGGCTCAGTGCATAAAGCACCAACCAGCCCTGGATTCAGGAGGACATGAGTTCAAATCTGGCCTCATACACTTGACACTTACTAGTTGTGTGACCCTGGGCAAGCCACTTAACCCTTATTGCCCCTCCCCCCACAAAAAAGAACATATTTAGCAGAACAGGTTAACCATATAATCCTTTCTCTATGAAGGACAGCACTTTCATTTTTAAAACAATTTGAAGAGAATGACACTAAGGAACCATCACAGCTAATATTTTTTGGGGGAAACTTTATAAGTAAATAGCAAAAAAAAAGTCAGCCTATGACAATTTACTGATAGTGCACAATTTTTCACAGATACATAGCCTTCAAAAAAGTGGTAGATCAAAAGGAACAAATAGGTCATCACCAAATAGGTCATGCCCCTTCTCATATGGTTTTTAATGTGTGAAAGTTCTCTTGTTTTTAATTAGAAATACATAAATGTGGGGGGCAACTAGGTGGCGCAGTGGATAAAGCACTGGCCCTGGATTCAGGAGGACCTTGGTTCAAATCCGGCCTCAGACACTTGACACGTTCTAGCTGTGTGACCCTGTGCAAGTCACTTAAAGCCCATTGCCCTGCAAAAAAAAAAAAAAAAGAAAAAAAAAGAAAAAAAAGAAATACATAAATGTGTTACAGAATCTAAAGATCCAAGGTGAACTAAAGAATTATTGACATTAACTTGTCTGGCCATTCTCCAGTCTGTCCAATCTCTTTCCTATACTTCCTTCCCACATTATCAACAATCCATTTGATACTTCTATCTGAATCTCATGACAGTATTTCAAAGTGAACATGTCTAAGATGGGGTTTATTCCCTTTCTCCCAAGTTCCATGGTTGGTCTAAGCTCTCAAATTAGAAACTTCTATGGTACTTAATTGTTTATCTCTCATATTCACATAGCAACCCCAGTCAATTCTACCTCCACAATATTTCTCATTTATTTCCACCATCATTTATTTTATAGGTCCTAATCGCAATTTTATTCTGCATTTAAAGTAACTTCCTATTCGATTTTTTTCCCTCCCCTTTTTCCTGCTCTACATCCAACTTTCATACTTCTAAAATACAGGTATCAATCACCAACCCACAGCCCCATATGGCCCATAATACTCCTGCATGCTGACCAGAATCATTGAAAATTGAATAAAATAAATTAAATATAATAAAATATAAATAATACTAATATGGCCATTATGTAGGCCATATGAATCCTTATCATGGTTCAATGCTCCCCCCTTTTGATTTGAGTTTGATACCACTGCTCTAAGAGATTAATCTTCCTTACGTACAGATCTGGTCACTCAACTCCTCTGCTACTCCAAAATCTTCATTAACATTTATATCTACCAAAGAAAGCTTTACTTTGCTTGACTTTTAAGGTTGTACACAATTTAGTGTCATCCTGCCTTTCCAGACATTTCTTGCTTCCCTCCACATAATCTATACTTCACCCAATCTCTATTACTTACTCTGCATACCTTGGTACATTCCTACTTCTCTAACTTTGCTCCTCCCTCGGCCTAGAATGTCCTTTTCCCAATTACTCCCTTCAACTGTACTATTTCTTATTAAGTGTTTAACACAGGGGCCTGCACACAATACACTTTTGATAAATATCTATTGAATTGATTTGAAATTTACCATATAATATATTTATTTGCCATTGTACTATGCTCCCTAGCAAATGCAGAGTTTTCTCATTGATATTTTCTACCAATTTTGTATGTAGTAAACAATATCAATGATTGAGAACATATTGAAATGTCTTTAAAATGTTTTGTTTTAGTAGTTTAGAGATAGCCAAAAATAATTTTCTAATATGCACATAATTTATATTATTACGCAGTAAAATGTTTTCTTGATTTTGTTTTCTATGAGCTCAACAATTAGCCATTTGTAAATTCTATAGTCCTTGTTGGTTTTCATTTAATTACTATTTTCTTATTTTTGTACTTTGCAGAAAAAATATTTCATTCATTTGTTGATTGCCTCCATTAAAAACTTATGAGATGTTTGTTTTTCAATTTTTAGCCAATAATACATAGAGTTTATACTCCAAATATACAATTAATTTGTAATTCTAGAATTGATTCCATTGCTTAATATCTTCTTGACTGTTTATCTGGCTTTGGGCAAATTATATCAACCTTTCAGAATATTATGGGGTTGGATTGAACTGAAAGAAATTATCCTGAATGTGATTTGGGTGTCCCTAAGCTAAATCCTGGTTTCTGAAAGTCCGGGCCCTAGGATGACAGATTGCCTCCAAATTGATGTTCAAATTAATATTTTTCCTAATTTTGAAGGGTTCTTAGCTACTTGATGTGATTTACAGGATAAAAAAGTAAACAAGAAGTGTTTGTTTGTTTTCCTCTTTCTCCTAGTGAAAAATAAGGGGGAAATCTATGAAAAACTTGACAAATACCTCCAAACTCTCTGTATTTAAATATCCAATAACTTCAATAAGAAAGGGAGATAGGAAAAAGGGAAGTTTTAAATTTCTAATTTTGAGTATTCCAAAGCCTATAAATTGTTCATAAATCTTAAGATTACGTATTATGAATATTGTTTAATAGAAGAGAAGAAGAAAGTGCTTGAAATGGTAAGCACCAAACAGAATCACACCCACAAATTAAAGCAACTATATAAAATGGGCAGAAAATGACTAGCTTTTGGTGTGGTAGTCATATCAGAATTAGTTGTCTGTGTCATTCAGTCATGCATTAAATAGAACAAAGGTCAAAGTTAATATCAAATTAGAAGAATGAAGATGAGAAGACAACATATGGAACATTACATACCTTCAGTATGATCTATTGAAACTAACTACTGATGCTGAAAAGTGGGAAATGGAAAAAGACATAGCTATTGACCTTCATTAGCAGTATTTCCTGCAAAAGTTTAACCCTTTCCTCTCCACCAAAAATAAAACCCAAAAAATAAATAAATAAACAATTTTCCACAAGGTACTGAGAAAGACCAGAAAGCATCTTACCGAACAATTTTATATGCCTGCCAAGCAGAGAGACATGGCAGCCAAAGCTAATTCTATTTTAGAATACAATCTCATTTGGAAAACACTAAGGGGGAGGATGTCAGAAAGTGATATGCCATATCATTCCTAAAAAATGAAATGTAGTAGAAGTTAAACCAAGTCTACAGTAAACTTAGCATGAGAACAAACTATGCTGCATCATCCCAAGAGCATTTACATATAAATGTGACAACAGGAGGTATCTATGTGCATTTTATATATTCCATTTTTATCATAAGTAGTGGAAGCCTTAGATTTAGACCCCAGATAACTTATTCCCCAATGCACTATATACAAGAAGATTGAAATAACAATTAAGAAGATGAATTCAGGATCAAAACAAGTACATACTGCTGAGTTCTGTGATGGAGGTGATAAAATCTTGAGGTTATTGAAATCATTGGAAAAGATATATCAGGGATGGGAGGAAACCAAAATAATGGAAAAGTCACAGACAATCTTATTGTCCCAAAGCAGTGATTGAATGATCCTTAATAACTACTGACTCATATGTCTACTTTCTCATCTTTGTAAAGTCTTTACGAGAATGATCAAATCATAGATGTCCTGATGAAAGTATGAGAATTAGTGTGCAGAATTCTGAACAATATTCTATAGCAAACCATATTTTTATCATTAGACAATTAACTAAAACGTATAGAGGATACAAGACTCCACCATGTTTATTGTTGCTTATAAAAAGGTTTGACAGAGTAAAATGTGGTTTGCATTTTTTTGAGATTTTACTTTAACAAGGCTTATCCTAATCATATATTAACATGATAAAAATGCAGAGAGGTAAGTCTCCTATCTCTCTTTATTAGCATCAAGTAGGAAATAGAACAGGATGCTATATGTTCATCAAAGGCATGCCTAGTACAGAGTGAGGAAGGGATTACATAACAAAATGGTAATATCCTCCATATACTCACATTTGATGATGGTATTATGGTGATTGCATCAAGTTGCAGAAAATTAGATTTCTTTCTCCATAAGATCCATATGTACTCAAAATAGAATATTGATAATTCCGTAATCTGTGATTTCAGAGTACAGGGAATTCTCAGGAGAAGAGTACTTCTACAAATACATGTTGTGAGACCTTCTTTGTAACTCAGTCTTAGAAAAAAGGTTCTCAACATTTGTCATGTTGTCAGCCCCCTATTCCAGTCTATTGTAGTCCATGTGTATCCCCCTTCTCAGAATGTTTTCTAAAATAATTTTTAAAAATGCTATCCAAGAACACTAATGCATTGTTGGTGGAGCTGTGAACTGATCCAACCATTCTGGAGAGCAATTTGGAATTATGCCCAAAGGGCGATAAAGCTGTGCATACCCTTTGACCCAGCAATCCCACTTTTAGGTCTTTTGCCCAAAGAAATCATGGAAGGGGGAAAGGGACCCACATGTACAAAAATATTTATAGCTGCTCTTTACGTGGTAGCAAGGAATTGGAAGTTGAGGGCATGCCCATCAATTGGGGAATGGCTGGACAAGTTGTGGTATATGAATACAATGGAATACTATTGTGCTGTAAGAGATGATGAGCAGGAAGAGTTCAGAGAAACCTGGAGGGTCTTACGTGAGCTGATGATGAGTAAGATGAGCAGAACCAGAAGAACATTGTACACAGTATCATCAACATTGAGTGTTGACCTACTGTGATGGACTATATTCTTCTCACCAATGCAATGGTACAGAAGAGTTCCAGGGAACTCATGATAGAAGAGGATCTCCAAATCCAAGAAAAAAAAGAAAGAAAGAACTGTGGAGTATAGATGCTGATTGAACCATATTATTTCTTTTGTTTTGGGTGCTGTTGTTTTTTTTTTCTATTTTGAGGTTTTGCATCACTGCTCTGATTCTTTCTCTTGTAACAGGATTAATGCAGAAATAGGATTAATGTTATTATGTGTATATATATATATATATGTGTGTGTGTGTGTATATATCTATATCTATATGTATAGATATAACCTATATCAGATTACCTGCTGTCTAGGGGAGGGGGGAAGGAGGGGAGGGAGGGAGAAAAATCTGAAATTGTAAAGCATGTATAAACAAAAGTTGAGAACTATCTTTACATGTAACGGAAAAAATAAAATACCTCATACATTAAAAAAAATGCTATCCAAGTATACAGGTCCTCTGAAATCTGTCCATGGATCCCTATAGGGTGATAGTTTTGGGGATCCATGGACTTAGGTGAAGTCCCATCTGAGACAGCCACCTAGAATACCAAGAGGTTAAGTGACTTACCCAAAGTCACACAACCAGTATTTGTAAGAGACAGGATTTCAAACCCAGCCTTCCTAGGTTCAAGGTCAGCTCTTTAGCAACAATGCCAAAAGAGATTAGGTCCAATGGGCCATAAAGGAAAAATAAGCAAATAAATGAATGAACGAACGAATGAATGAATGAATGTTCATAGTGTACACATTTTTACATGCAGTTGTATTAGAGCTTTGGAATTGATACATATATCTTGGACTTTCACTGAAGACAAACAATCTTTTGTGTCCAGAATTGAATAAAAAAGAGAGGACTATATTGCATTTTTTGAAACTACATGCTATTTTCAGCGATTCCCAAGGTGCTCTCTGGAACAGAGTCTCTTAATACATATGTTGCCTTGTTTATGCTAAAGGGTTCTAAACAGTAAAGAACAATGCCATCTCCTAAGAATTAATGTTGCAGGTGACTCAAGTGATCCACACTACATCATGTCTCCAATCAGTGATTATCTATATAGGGTGTATTATATTTCACTGATTTTATATATATGTATATATGGGATGTTATATACATATGCATATATTATATATATTACTATTTTAATAGTGTAGTACATATCAAGACATATGTTAATTATGTTATATTACATTATATTTTATATTACTTATTGAATTGTACTACACTGTACTGTATTATATTATATATTACATTACTTTATATGGTATATTATATTCCAATGGTGTGTGTATATATATATATATATATACATATATATGCACACACACATTCAGAATACATACATGTATATATATAAGTATACCCAATATGTATGTATAATATGTATATTCCATATGTACATGCACATGTGTATATGTGTGTGTCTGTGTGTATGGATAGATAGATAGATGATAGATAGATGGATACATAGATAGATAGATAAATGGCATATTACCAAGGAAATGTTTGATCAGAAAAGTAGGTTGGATTAGTCACATGGAAAGAGCTAAGGGTGATCTATAGACCTATCTAAAACTGGAATGCTGTGCCTAAATTAATGCAATAGAAAGTCCCTGACCAAGTCAGGTTGATCCTAAATGGAGGATCTGTGGGAAAAGGCGGACAGAAAAACATAAGAATTCTTGGATGAGTTAGAATATGCACCTATGGAGGAAATAACCATGCTAATAAGAACACAGATGGATATTTATTGCTATATTAGGTCTCAATTGTGTATTTTAATATAACATCGCAATTTTGAGACTCTGTGAAGACTGTCAATGAAGGAATCTCCCTGTAGCTGTTAGTACATGCATGCTTTGAAGGAGCTGTAATTTCACTGATGGGGGAGGGTGTCCTTGGAACTAAATTAGGAACAAAGGAATGGAAGGAGAGTAGAAGGAAGACCAAAAAAAGTAAATGAAGAAGAAAATATTTATTAAGTTCCTATTATGTGCCAGGGACTGTGCTAAGCTCTTTATAATTGTTATCTCGGGGTAGCTAGGTGGCACAGTGGATAGAGTACTGGCACTGGAGTCAGGAGTACCTGAGTTCAAATACGGCCTCAGACATTTGACACTTACTAGCTGTGTGACCCTGGGAAAGTCATTTAACCTCAATTGCCTCACCAAACAAACAAACAAATAAATAAATAATTGTTACCTCATGTGATTCCCTTAACAACCCTAAGAGATAGGTGCTGTTACTTTCCCCATTTCATAGGTGAAGAAACTGAGATAGAGAGATTAAGTGATTTGCCTAAGGTCATGTAGCTAGTAAGTGTCTGAGGCCAGATTGGAACAATTCCTGATTCTAAACCTGGTACTCAATAATACAATGTGCAATCAATTTGCCCTGGGAACAATTTTTTTTTATGTCTCTTAAGGAAATGGGGATGTAAAACAGACCATAAGTGTCAAAACAGAGATGTAAAACAGACCATAAGTGTCAAAAGAGGAATTTGAACGCAGGTCTTTGGATTCTGGACCCAGTGCTTTTCCCCTTCTACCTCCTCTTCCAATAATGCAGACCACAAATACCTTTTCATCTTCTCCTTCTGTGTTCTTTCTGCCCCCCCATAAATTCTCTATAAAGTAATTATCTAAAACATTGGAGGAATACCTCTATTTCTTTAATTTCTTGGGAGTACCATCATACAACTTGAATGAAGTACAAACATCTTAAAGAGCAAGTTACAAGGTCTTTAAGAGAAATTAATATTATTACTAGTAAAGTAATGACTATAAATAATTACTGTAAGAATTTAAATAATGTTTTATTTATCAGGAGAACAAGTATTTTAAATGAAAGATACATGGGTCACAAATAGTTATAGCCAAGTCAATTCAAAATGCTGCTGTGGATAGCACAATTTTCTGTTTTTTATGTATACTCCATTACTTTAATACTATGCCTTTTTAAAAGAAATGATGACTCAATTTTATCCATAATTTGACAAGAAAATGGATTAGCTTTACCCTGTAAATGTAGTTTGTGCTAAAATGTAGTATGTATTTATATCAAGATATATTATCGTTTATTATCAGGGAGGGTTGAAAATTCCCCAATATTCTAATATTGGAGTAAACATAAGGCCTATCAGAATATTCTGCTATTAATAGAATTATTGTTAGACATTAGCAATTAAGATTTTAAATTAATTTTTTCAACAACACTGCTAGTAAACAGTAATACAGCTTTGAGCTCTAGTCTGTAGTCTATATTTTAGGAGAAACCACATTTTCAGTGCAGAACTAATCCATTTTCTCGTCAAATGATGCACAGGATTGAGCCATCATTACTTTTTAAAATCATAGTATTAATAATAGGATGAACCTCGAGACTATAACATTCCTTAATCAAAGCTAAAACACAAAAATTCACTTGAAATGGTCTGACTTTCTCAGGAAAAAAGACATAACTTTACAGAATTTGAATTCCTCTTTCTATCACAGCTATAAATGGGACACATTTTGATAGAGAAAAGAACTTCCTTTTATATACTCAAAACAATGTACTCACGGAAAGGTGAAAATTGTAGAATGCCCTTAAAACTATCAGGACACATATTGAGAAAGAGGTAGGCAGGGCTTTTAGGGGAAATGAGAGGAGTAATCTTGAGAAATGACAGGTGATGAGATACAGTGACTTTTTTCTAACTCTGATCTCCATAACATTAAAAAATCCGAGTCCCATACTCAAAGCAGAATCTCAAATGTAACACATATGAAAATATATATTTTTATTCTCTCTTAAGAGAATTTTATTCTTGCAGACTTAAGAAATGAAAGTCAGGTGTTGTTTTTTTTTTTTAATTTTAAAAAGAAAGCCAGTATAAACTCTACCTACATACTTTTGCTGCAGGGGATCTTCCAAATACTATTTCAGGTTGACTTTTATAGTGTCAGCAAGAAAGATAAAACAAGGCATTTATTATGTAAGCTGAGAAAATGAATGCTACTAATGGTGTCCCCAAAAGAGATGTGTCTAAGCAGTAAACATGGCAAAATTAAATGCTAATGAAAATTAGATTTTACAAAACCAAAATGCAACATGTCATACTCTCATACATGCCTGATCCCAAGACATTAGTGAGAATTCTTAACACTTTAATAATTTTCACCCAGTTCATCTTCTAAAACCCTTTAAGACTGGACCACATATATTGTCTTTTATGTGATCCTTGATTGTGTAATAAGTATTTGTCTTGTTTCCCCAACAATGGTGTAAGAAACCAGGAAATAGGGAATGCTTATCATTTTTTTTCCTTTTCTGGCAACGCTAACATTTCTGAGTGTATAGAAACCTTCAACTATTACTCATCAGATGAAGAGTGATATGGATTGAACCTAGGAGTTTATTGGTCTGGAGAAGCCCCAGCTAAGGAAAATTTCTTTTGCATCATGTTAATATCTTTTCTCTGACTTATAGAGAATGGCCTAGAGTACTAAGGAACCAAATAACTTGAGTCAACTCAAAAGCCAGTATGTGGCATGAACCCAGGTATTACTGGGTTTGAGGTCAGCTACACTACTATACCATGACAGAATGACTGGTTTAAAATGACTTTTCAAAACTTAAGCTACCATTAAGTTCCCTGTGTAACAGTTTCATCAATACAAATAAGTTATTAAATGTTATTTGAGTATCCAGTTCTATATAACTAGGCTATTTCTTTGTTCCATCTGGCAAAGCTACTTGGGTCACAAGGGCTTGAGAGTGTCATCATATATGTCAACTTGATCCAATTTGAATGGAGTCCATGGTTTAGGTGAAAAGTTAAAATATTATCAAAGTAGTATGAAATATTCAGTGAACCCCTTTGTTATCAGACCCATGCCCACTTGGTACTTAATCAGACATGTCATTAATGATTGTGGAATGATTGATTGGGCTTTCTTTTCTTTATTGCTATTTAAAACTTTCATTACTAATTAACTTGTTATAATACATTTCTGGTTTCCTCTGCTGGACTATAATAATCTCAAATGCAGGGCCCATGTTTTATACATCTTTCTATCCTTACCCCACTCTCAGCACCTGACACTGTATCATGCAAATATTTTGGTACTCGGTATATTTGTTGAATGAATGACTATATAAATATACTTAAATCAAGCTGTGATCTTGTTAATATGGTAGTGCTTTCTAGTGAAGATAATTCCAATTCATCTATGCTTTTCTATCCTTTGCAATTCTTGTTCATTTTGTCCCCTAAGTTCACCCCAGAAAATCTATGAACATGCTGCAGACCTTCCTTCCTTTTTCCTTGTTATGGTACCAATGGAACACTATGATTGTCCATGTGTCATCCCTCTCTCTTATCATGTCATCAGCTCCTCCAAGTGCACAATCCCTTTATGATATCCTTTACTCCTTTTCTAAGTAGGTCCAAATCATTTACATGTTAAAGCTTGCTTATACCCACCATATGACTCTCTCCATTACCATAGGTGTGCTATTCATCTTTCATTCTTTGGAGGTAATGGCATTTCCCATCTTGTTGCCATGGTAATAATTGAAAATAAGGAACTCTGCTTTCATGAGACACATGGGGGTCCATAAAAATTCTTTGCATTTTCCTAAAACTAATCTAGGCCACTTGCCTCCCTCTACAACTCTTGGTCTAACTATTGTCCATATATACTGTCTCTTTCATATGTGCATGCTATTAGACAAGCTCTATAAGATGTCCATCCAAAGCATGTTGAAATATAGACAATAGAGCATCACTATATAACATGATCACAAAATAAACTCCTATGCTCAAGAGTTACATCTAGATGGAGATCACTATATGAGTCTATTCACAATATGTCCTGTGCTTTGTCAGCTTGTTCAGATTTTTAGGCCTATTAATATTTTTATATATATTTCATGCATTTCATGTTTCCCAATATTTTGAAAAGCAAATCTGTTTGAATCAACCTGTGATAAGGTGAATCTGAAATCTGCTCCTATTTTCCTGTGTGTGTATTTCTCTCTAGTCTGTTTTCCTATTCTTTGAAAGCTTTTCTGTGAGTGGCTTTTCATGTCTTGCAATATTGTTCTTAGGATAAATTGCCACCTTTGCCCAAAGCCTTTTCATATGTAATTTTCTTGTTTATGTCCTTATATAAAAATTAGAGCTTCTCTTTTCCTTCTTGTTTTGTTTTGTTTTGTTTTGGTACTTAAAGCATGGGGGTTACTATGGCTAGTGGGAGAGAGAAATTTTGCTTACATGATATTGGTTGCTTCAGTACATTTGTTCCAACAATAGATCAATTTTTGAAACAAATGAAATAAACCAATTGACTGAATTGACCAAGCAAGTCTATATATACAGTTAATTCACTAAAATGATATGGTAACAGCCTCAGTGGAATTTGTAGTGATATTTGTTATTGATTCACTGATATAATACTGGAAATTTCTACGTTCTCACAGTAGGTGATATTCTTCTGTTCTGTTTAAACTTTTATCAGCAATAAAAATCAACCACTCAAATTAGTATACTTGCTTAAAAGATTGTTAAGACCTCAATTTATTTGTGTGACTGGACTGATTCATGTACCAAAGGAAGAACCAAGAAGCTTAGCATTATAATTTCTTCCCATTAATCTTTCTTTTGAGAAAGAAGATTCTGGTGCAAAGTACTTGCTAGGGAGTAGGTGATATTGCTAATCAAAGAGTATAATCTGTCTGTATTCCACCAAACCACCTGAAGTCAGACAGCTTTTGCTATGGTTACATATAGAAATCAAATAAGTTGTATTTTAAAATGCAGTTTCAGCCTCCTTTACTCTAGCTCCTCAAACTCTTATAAGAAATTAGAGGTGAAAGCGCACCTTTTATTTTGTGTTTGCTTTTCTATGCTCTCATGTCTAGAAATATACACTCAGAAGACAGGCATTTTAAACAAAGGTGCGAATTTTCATATGAGGATATTCCTTTTTCTCCTATATGTAAAACAGAGATGAACAAAATACTCCCCATGGCCCTCAAGCTAAGAATGGCTTTTACATTTTCAAATACAATAAAACTGCTGGGCAGACAGGAGTTTGCCAACCTCCAATGTAGAGTGAAGTCTCCATCATTGAGACAGTAACTGACTAAACTGTTAATGATGTTTTGATTTTTATAGAAAAGAAAAGACAGAGAAAGACAGAGACAGGGACAGGAACAGAGAGATGGAGAGTTGATGATGGACATCCTTCATGTTGATGAAGCACCATGACTTCTTTTTATATGCTTTATTTACTCTTGTCTGTTTGGGGGTGGCCCTTGAGCTAAAAAAGCATCAAGAAAAGAATAAGTCCTTGTTTAATTCAACTAGATTTTAACCTTCAGTGTTTTCTTGCAAACATTTAGCCTAATATTGGAAAAGTTCAGGCTTAAAGTTTCCGTTGAGTGAAAAGCAGCCACAAACACTCCTCCTGAACATCTAATTTTAGAAAGTTTCTCTGTATTGATTATAGCCACCCTAATATGAAAATATTTACTGAGTCTGGCACATATATATAATTCAAATACACTATCCTTTACTGAGAAGCCATATCTCCTAAGCCTCAATATTTTAATTTATAGTAAAACCTAGGTATGAAAGTGGGCATATAAATCAAACATTAATGTCTTTAATATTTGTCTGCCTTGAGTCTTAAGCTGTAATTATTCATATAATAGAATATAATCTCCTTTATATTACTGATCATTAGTGCATAGATTTAGAACAAGACAGACAAAATCTTGTCCCTCAAAGTAATGACATGCAATAGTCTTATGTAATCTGGTTAATTTATGAAACATGTGACAATCTTTAGTATCAACAAAAACCATGCATTGTATATACATATTCATGTATAACTATTTATAGAGTTGTATAATGTAATGCAATGTATTTTTCATGTTTCTTTATTATATTTCTACATAGATGCATGTGAATATACACATATGTGTATGAATATATCTATAATCTAGGTAGCTATGTGATCCTAAAGCATGGTCTGGATGTTCCTGCATGAACAAGTGAAACTATTTTAAATAGTTTGCCTAAAAATCATTGAGCACAAAGTTCTATTTAAACTCACGAAACCCTAGAACAAGGTAGGATGAATGAACTAAAGATGTTTCGGGCTCCAAAGATCAGGAAAGGGCCTATGGTAGTGTTGGCCCAAGAATCTGCTATTATATTTGGCTCACATATCTATGCACAGGATAGGCTATGACCTACATTATGGGAAGAAAAACCAACAGGTGCACTGTCAAAGTATCAAAATATACTTCTGCATATTTACACATATACATACAGGTAAAAAGAGAAGTGCTAAATAACCAACTAAGCTGCAGTTAACCTGAAACAAAAATTATCAGCTCACATCTCACATCCCTCCTTCACTATCTCCTCTTACACTCTATTCTCTGGTAAATATGTGGCTCTTCTTCTTGACAAGAACAACTCTTCTACATGCCCCTTCATCCTATCCTGTTTTCTCCAGCACATTGTCCCCATTATCATTCCCATTCTTTCTCTACAGGACTCTTCCCTGAAGAATATAAGTATGCCAATAATTCAGTCAACATTTAAAAATCCTCACTTGAGCCTTCTATCCTCACTAGCTATAAACTTAGATCTTTCCCTTCTCAGATAAATTCCTTGAATAAGTCATCTATACTCAGTAGTCCCACTTCTTATCCTCTCTCTTCTAAACCTTTTCAATATGGTCTTTGACCTCATCATTCAAGTGAATCTGTCCAGCCTCTTCAAAATGACCAATGAACGATTTCTTAATTATCACAGCTAATGGCCTATTCTCAATCCTCTTCCTTAATAACCTCTTTGTACTATTTGACACCCTTAATCACCTTCCTCTCCTGGATACTTTCTCATATTTGGGTTTTTGTTGCACTACTTTCCCTTGTAATTCTACCTGTCAAACTATTCCCTCTCAGTCTCCTTTTCTTTATTTTTATTCAGGTTACTCCTCTTTACTGTGTTTCCCAATGATATGGCCTGGCCTTCTTTCTCTTTAGTCTTTATTATCTCTCATTGGTACCAGTGATTCCAATGATCATCTCTATTCATGTGTCTCCCTGATTGATATATCCAGCCTTGGTTCCTCTTCTGAGCTCTAGTCATTCATCAACAAGATCCTATTTTCAAATTGGATATCTAGTAGGTATTTCAACCATTATGTCCTCAAAGATAACACATTATATTTTTCCCCTAAACTTTCATACTTTACAAATTTCATATAATTTTCAAGGTCATCAACATTTTCCAAGCAATTCATGCTCTCAACCTCCATGTCATCCTCAGCTTCTCAATTTCACGCATCCCATATAAACAATAAGTTAAAAAATCTTGCCATTTTCTATATTTACATCTCTCATATGTGACTGTTTCTTCCACTTCCACAGTCATCACTGTAGCTCAGGCTCTTATCACTTCTCTCCTGGACTATCACAACAGACTACTTCATTTCTTTGCCTCATTTCTCTCCAATCCTATCCATCTTTTATTCAGCTGCTAAAATGATTTTTTTTTGTGGGACAATGAGGGTTAAGTGACTTGCCCAGGGTCACACAACTAGTAAGTGTCAAGTGTCTGAGGCCTGATTTGAACTCAGGTACTCCTGAATCTAGGGCTAGTGCTTTATCCACTGCGCCACCTAGCTGCCCCCTGCTAAAATGATTTTTGTGAAATTCAAGTCTAATCATGGTGCTTCCATACAATAAACTTAATTGCCTCCTTATTATTGCCAAGTTTTAAGATAAAGTCCTTTTTGGGGCTTTTGAAACATTTCACAACCTGGGTCCTTCCCCCCCCCAATCTAATTATTTGGTTTCCTTTATGTGCTCTGTGATCTAACTATACTGTTCTACTTGCTATTCCTTGCACACCTCCCTCTTCTATTTTGCCATTTTTTTCCTTGGCTAGAATGCTCATCCTCGTTTCTTAGAAAATCTAGTTTCCTTTTAGGCTTAGCTCAAGTGTGAACTTCTGCAATAGGCTTTTCTTAGTCTTCCCAAACTGCTAGATCCTTCCCCTTTAAATCAACCTTCCTTCTACTCTGTATATAGCTTGTACATATGCCTATTGAGAGCAGTGATTATTTCAGTGCTTACCAAATTATAGATAATTAATAAATGCTTGTCAAATGATTAATTGATATATACATATCATATATATGTACACATATATGTACATGTAGATACATATATACATGACATATGGACCAATTAGACTATTATATAACCTGATAAGCTGAGATTTTATTTTAAACACTAAGTTTCTATTATATTTAGAGAAATTATGTTTGAATGTTTCTGTGTATTTAAGCTTGCTGACACCCATGTAACTACTTTTCTTAGTCTTGAATAAATTTGGGAAGACTCAATTGTCCAAATAACTCCTCTTACCACTCTTACTAGAAAATTTCATTCTGTAACACCTATATCATAGTGCACTTATTCCTCCCAATAACCTGGTCCATCACTCTAGTTTTCTATTTGAGGAAATATTGGAAAACTTTTATCTTAATGGTAATATCCAATCATGAACCTCAAGGTCAAAATCATATCATCTTCCTCTATTATTTTTCATCATTGAACTATTCTCAGTTGTATTATTGCTGTCAGGTTGTGAATACAAGAAGATACCCAATACAGTTATTGAGAGAAAATAACGGTGTTTACTCTCACTCTTTTCTAGGCCACTATGTCCAGAACAGTTGTTATTAAATAACTAGCTCACTCTCTAATTTGTCTAGGGAATTGTGTATTTTTTTAAATTATCATAGTCTTTAGATGCTGCTCCATGCTGGGTCTTCAGGGTTATTGTTTCTAAATGAAGCTTTTGGGGCAATATTTTTCAGGCAACCCATTTAGAACCAGTTTCACTTAAAGTGATTGATTTTTAATGAAACATATGCATATATACATGTACATCCATTCATCTATATTTCATAATATGTGTAAATATACATATTTATGTGTATATATGCATTCTAAAATAGATAGAACTTGTGATTCTGGGTATAAAAATAGTGACAGATGAATACATATTACTTAGCAACAGTTTCATCTTCAGGCACTGCATCCTTTTGCAATCCGTGTGATTCTGACATGGGCTTATCGGAGAGAGCAGCAATAAAGCCATTATCACATGTAACCCACGAAGGTACAACCTCTTCTGCAATGTAGCATCTCAGGAACCAAGTCTTACTGTCCTCCTTCATGTGTGAATCTATGGTTATTGTTAACCCATTCTCTCCTTCTAGCTTTTCTAACAACACAGATCAGTTTGCTCCACTTAGGTTTCATAGACCAATCATGAAGCCATTTCTATAAAGTATCTATATGTGGAGAACTCTACATTAAATACCTGATTTTAGCCAAAAGGGTCAGGAACAATCCAAGGCTTTTATATCCTAAATTAGCCCAGCTCAAGTATTATGTCTAGACATTAGCAACAAAAATTAAAGAGAAGTCCATTAGTAGCAATGATGTACTTTTCTAGGATTTTTGTTGAAATTATTCTCAGTATTAAATATTTTGATAAATAATGTAATTAGCACAGTCTTTGTGACATTATGCAAAACTACAGATTTAAAGTGAATTTAAAATATGGAAAGCACTTATATAAACATTGGAAGGTTGGAAGTAAAGTTATTTCTCTGAAATCTCATCAGTTGGCTTCATTTCCCTTGGTTTGTTTTTATTTTATTTGGTTAGGCTTATCTCTAGTACAACACTGACCACACAAACCCATGTTTATGAAATGTAAAATAATTTCATATTTTATTGATTTCCTTCAGTTTAAAGTATAATATTTCCTTCAAAAGGAATGGAAAACTTATAAACTCCTAATATTTTAGGACTTTAATATCTGTGTAACTGAGGCTCTGAAGCTTCTATCCCAAGAGCCTATTTATACTGGCAGGCTTGATTTCAAGGGGGAAATAGCTATTTCTCCCTTCGGTGCTCTAATGTAAACCCTGAGGGTTTGTGGTTTTCCTTCTAATGCTATTCTTAATGAGCTCCCACTAGTGTGCTCCCCTTTTGATTATCAATTGATATCAATTAGCTAGAAAGTCTTAATTAGCTATTAGAAATAAGAATCTACTAAGGTAGTATAATAAAAAAATGGGATTTAAGCAATCTCCCCTGCAGATGGGCTTTATACTCTTCAGCCAATCCTAATATACTTTATGTGTAGTATCATTTCATTTCATCTAATGGCTTTCATTCCCCAAAATTGATTAAGAATTTTTCATACCTAATTTAATGATTTTCAGTGATTGATTGACTGATTCAATAGCAGTCTCAATTGATAAAGTCATCAGGGTGTAGAACATCTTGGTAGATACTTTAATTCATGTAGGGATAATTTATTCATTCAATCAATCAATACTCCCTCCACCATTACACTAGAAAAAAATAGTTCATATTCATTGTGTATATGTTTTATCTTTTCTTATTCATATTCATGTTGCAACTCCCATTCAACAGAATTAGATTATAATTTCCTTGAGGAGAGGAACTTATTTCATGTTTTTGTCTTTGTATTCACAGCACCTAATACAAAGTAGGTATTTAATAAATTGTGTTATTTGAATGAATTACTATATTTTTGACAGAGTGGAGAGCTCTTTAAAATTTTACTGTGAGGCAGGTAGGTGGCGCAGTGGATAAAGCACCTGCCCTAGATTCAGGAGGACCTGAGTTCAAATCCAGACTCAAATACTTGACACTTACTAGCTGTGTGACCCTGGGCAAGTGACTTAACCCTCATTGCCCTGCCCCGAAAGAAAGAAAGAAAGAAAGAAAGAAAGAAAGAAAGAAAGAAAGAAAGAGAGAGAGAGAGAGAGAGAGAGAAAAGAAAAAAGAAAGATAAATAGATTAAGTAAAAATTTAGGGGCAGCTAATTGGCACAGTGGATAGATCACTGGCCCTGGAGACAGGAGGACCTGAGTTCAAATCCAGCCTCAGACACTTGACACTTACTAGCTGTGTGACCCTGGGCAAGTCACTTAATCCCAATTGCCTCACCAAAAAAAAAAAAAAAAAAAAGTACTGTGATGCTTCATTTTAGAAAGAAAGTGACATTGCTTTTCAATGGCCATGTCAGCAGAGAGCAAATTTTGTCATATTCTACCAAGCTCAAAGGGCTTTGAGTAAAGTTATGGAGGAAGAGTCATCATCTAAAATACAGTCTTGCTAATTACATGGTATATCATCACCATTGCTAGGCTGGCCACAAAGTCATGAATTATTTGGCCATGGCAACTCAAGAAGAAAAGAATATATTCCACTTCTTCTGCAGTAGTAGTGCAGAGTGGAAAAAAGAAATGCAGAGAGTTTTGTGATTCATTCAGGTTTAGACCATCTATAAACATTAAATGAGAATCTTTGTCACCTAACAACTAGATGACATATCACAGTAAAATCTCACCCATATCAATACTGATAATTTCAATAAAAATGAAATCAAATGATTTAAGAAAGTCGAAGATCAATAGAAAGATGTCTTACAAGCTTTCCTGAATAGGGTAAATAAGGGAATTGGTAAATATGGTATTATCATACCCCCAAAGGCAGGAATAAAAATCTCATCGTGGCATTTTTGGTAGCATCAGGAACATTGTAGAGTCCATAGTGACAGTAATCTTTGAAAAAAAAGACCACAACAAAGATAACTGGAGTTCACCCACCAATATCTGATGCAGAAATTCAAGACACAGAGAAATCCTCTGACAAACTAACAAGATCCTTCAAACAAAGGCAATATTTACATTAATTCATGGTGACTTAGAAAGGCAGAATGATGACATGGAAAGAAAGCTTGATTTGGAATCTCAGAGCAAGTGACTGCACAAATCATTTAAATTATTTGACCTGCAGTTCCCTTCATTAAATGAGGAGATTGAGCTAGACAAACTCTTATTTCCTCCCAAATCTGTTATCTATGACTTTAATGAAAGTATATGTACAAAAGAAAATGCCAAAAAATAAGTGGGAAAATATGCTTCAAATTATGTAATGGAAAAGGACAAAAGTTTATAGACTACTCAAAAGCCTTAATTCTAGATTCAAGGATTTTCTTTAATGATAGAATCAATGATAGAGTAAGAGAGTACTGGATATAGGAATCATGAGAACAGTGGCAAAAAAAAAATCGACTATACTTTAGCAAACAAGAAACTAATGGCTACTTATGTGAATATTGAATCAGAATCTGTCTATAGATCCTGTGCTATCTGATAATCAGTTAGAGGAAAAATAGAAATCAACATCAGATTAGAAAAAAGGATCCAAATGAGAATATATTGCCTGTAATTACAGAAGTTCTATTATGACTTATTCAAATAAGCTACTGATTTTTAAAAAATGGAAAAGAGATCAAGGAAATGGTATTGACGTGGATGATCATCATTCCCTATGCAAGTTTAAATAACATAAATCACTTGCCACAATGAGAAAACCAAAAGAGCCTAGAAACCCCCTCAGCCAGCCCATATTCTGGATTGTCATGCCTCCAGCTAAGGTTGTACCAGTTTAGACTATAAATTCACTTGCAAACATTTACCAAACAAAAAATGGACAAATTGTTACTAGATCATTAGGTAGCAGTGATAGAGGTGAATATTAGTTTTGGGAAATCTCAATGTAAGATATTTGAAAGATGAAAATATTCTGAATCATTTTAAAGTCATATATGCTGCTAATACTTTAAAAGGGATAAAAACCTCAAGAGACCCTCAGTAACTCCTATCCCATATTCATATTTTATTATAGAATCTTTATTTCCAGAACTAAATAGGTACTGGATTGCATTAAAGAAAATGAAGACATCTTCCAGCGATTTTAACATGAACAATGATGCAAAAATTTCACCTTTTAAAATCAATCACAATATGTAGGTGATACTAAATTAATATAGATTGTAAAATATCATCATGACCAGATAATTAGTAATGTAGATAACTCAAAGGATGAGAGATACATATATTATGAGTAAGTCATATGAAAAAAAATCCCAATGATAATTAGCTTGAAGTATGTTATAAAAAGATGTAATTCAGTAAATGTATGAAAAACAACAACAAAAAGAATATACCTGAGAACTATCTTTACATGTAACAGAAAAAATTAAATACCTTATATGTAAAAAAAAAAAAGAATATACCGATCATATTATAAGAGTGTGGGGTGGGGCAGCTAGATGGTGCAGTGGTTAAAGCACTGGCCCTGGATTCAGGAGTACCTGAGTTGAAGTCTGGCCTCAGACACTTGACACTTGCTAACTGTGTGACCTTGGGCAAGTCACTTAACACCCATTGCCCAGCAAAAAAAAAAAAAAGAGTGTGGAATAACATAAAATCAACTGGAGTATTTCACTGGTACCCAAAGGATATTATAAGACTTAGAGGAAGATCTCTATTACATTGAGTACATATGTACTTATGGAGGATAAATGGGAAGAAATGGACAAGAATAACATGGGACAGAAAAGTCTAAGTCATGATCTCCACTGGTGGAGAGACTAATCACATTAATTAATCACATTATTTATCCACTGTGCCACCTAGCTGCCCCCCAACAGTAAGTTTTAAAGTCTGAATGACTACAAGAATGATGGTAGCATCAATAGAAATAACCAGGTCTAAGTAAAGGTATTTGGGCATGGGGAGCAATAAATTCCCTTTCAGAATTGTGTAATTTTTTTGTACCAAACCTCTAATGTCTCTTCCAATTCAAGGACTATAGAATTCTAAAACAATATAAGCTTAAATAGGAATATAATACCACATTGTCTTATTCTTATCCTATTGGCATCTTGCACATTAAAAACCATTACAGAGGCAGCTGGGTGGCACAGTGGATAGAGCACCAGCCCTGGAGTCAGGAAAACCTGAGTTCAAATCCGGCCTCAGACACTTGGCACTTACTAGCTGTGTGACCCTGGGCAAGTCACTTAACCCCAGTTGCCTCAACAAAAACAAAAAACAAAACAAAACAACAACAACAAAAAATTACAATGCCTTGCATATAGTTGACACTTAGCAAAAATTTATCAAATTGAATGATGACTTTGAAATAATAATGGTAACATCCAAATGGGGATATTCAAAATTTGTTTAAATGTATTTCAGAAATAAGTGATGAATTTTGTACTTCCTCAGTCAAAATTTCAGGTCTTTTACTCCATAATTTTTACCAGGATTAAAAAAAATCCAGTATTTATTAATGCTGCATACAAAGCACAGAAATGGTCAATGATTATGCTAGAAGGACTAAGTCTATTTTGTTTATGATAATCTAAAGATTTTATAGAGTTAGAAGGAAGGAAGATACAGATTATCCAGATTTTGAAAGTAATTTATACTGATGTATTTGTCTTTCAGCAAAATGGGGAAAGGGATCTATGTTTACATTTAAATTTTACAAATTAAATAGGAGTCACTGGTACACTCACATGAATATTTTTTAATATGATATATTTTTCAAATACACAAAAGAGATTTTTCTGAGTACTATTTTAGTAATCCGATATCTAGATGACATTTGTCAAAGCAAATGCTGACTTTTACCCATTCTTATGTGATCTGAAATTCAGCTAATAGGAAATTTCAAAACCTCCTATGCTGATTTTACTGATAAATGGTCTTCAGCAAGGAGTCAGTAATATTCAATATCAACTCAAATTTTCAGGTACAATTATGATAGATAAACTTAGAAAATATCAATATCTAGAGAAATAAAAAAATTTTAATGTCATAATAAAGCATGGCAATAATAGTATTATCAATTCTGTGATAATTCCATATTAATCTTTCTTTTCATAAACACAGGCATGTCATTCAAGTATCAAATATATATAGTGGCTCTCTATTACTATTCAGTAAAATTTTAACTCCTTTGACTAGCATTCAAAATCTTTCACAGTTTGGCATTACCCTACTTTCCAGCCTTATTACATATCACTCCGCTCCATGTATTCCAGTCAAAATGGACTATACTTTGGCCTTTAAACATGCCTTTTCTTCTTTTATTTACTTGCATTTTACTTGTATTGCTCTTTATGCTAACAATACCTTCCCTTTGCCTTGACCTGTTGCCTTCTTAAATATCCTTTAAAGTACATCTCAAATACTACTCTCTCAGATATTCTTCCCATTCCATTGGTCAGTAATGACATTTTACCACCAATATCACTTACTTTTGGTCATCACTAATGGTCTTATCATGTAATAGAGATGATCTCTATCTGAGTTTGTGTCATCTTCATATAAGAATGTAAATTTCATGATGGTGGGAACTATGATTTAGCTAAACTTTGTATTTACCCCAGAATCTTGCAGTGTTGTACACAAAAAAACCCTTAAAACTTTTGTTGAATGAATGAAATTAAATGAATGAATGAATGAATGAATGAATTCTAATACTGTTTTTTGCAGTTGAGGCTTTGTATCTACTTATTACTTCCTATCAGTTAATGATACTGTGCTTGAATTTCAAACATATGTGAGAATTTCACACATCTTGCATTTCCCAGCAGGGACTTAAGCTTAGTCAATATTTTCATATAATGACAGTTGGCAATGAGTACAAAGTGCCTTAATTAAGCCAACAAGTTATTATCCTTTACAACAGAAATGTAAACAGGATGCTGATTCATAAATTTGCTAATTGTTCTTCCCTGATGCCAAACTGGTTCAGTTCACATTTAGTTATAAGATACATACATCTATGAAATCAGAGTGAGTAAACCAAAACATGTAGTTCATTTTATGTGGTTTTATAATTATAATAACTAACATTGAAATTGAGTTTCATAGTAACAAAACATTTTCCATAAATCATTTTTTCAACTTTACAACAATCCATGAGGTAGCTAATATAAGCATCTCCATTTGTATATGTGAGTTCAATGATGCCATTCCAAATCTGAAGATTTTTCTACTGCAGCATGCTGTCTCTTAGTATGCATTTTCTTAAACTTGGCTCAATATAGTGTATGCTAGCTAATGAAAATTAGCATTCTCTATTTCCCATTTTTAAGCACCCACCATATTCTTATTCTTCTGGACCTCATTTTTCATGCATTACTTATTGCCTATGTTTTCAATTTAATGCACCTACATAAAGACCAAAATGCAAATACATTAGAACATCAATCCTGAGGTATCAGTAACTAGCCAGTTTTCTATCAGAAAACTTCCAAAAATATATGGGCCAAAAAGAACATTATTGTTCTTAAGAATCTTGGGGGCAGCTAGGTGGTGCAGTAGGTAAAGCACCAGCCCTGGATTCAGGAGGACCTGAGTTCAAATCTGACCTCAGACACTTGACACATACCAGATGAGTGACTGTGGGCAAGTCACTTAACCCTCATTGCCCAGCAAAAAAAGAAAGAAAGAAAGAAAGGAAGGAAGGAAGAAAGAAAGAAAAAGAATCTTGAATGACTTTAGCACTATGTTATTACTTGAAGAAAATATTAATTTTATTCTTAAATATTATACTTATATGTGTGTATATATTTCAATGTATGCTATATCTATATATGCAAGAAACTAAGATAAATGCCAGTTGTAGGAATACACTTGATAATATACTAAAAGGAAATATCACCATTTATTCTTTATAAAAAGCATCATAGTCAGTGCCTATGAGAAGAGTAACTTCTAATTGGTGAAGAAAAATAGGGGAGTACAGTTGGTTTAAAGAAGAAACATCTCAGATATATAAATAAATTTACCTGCATTAGTTTCATGTTACTGCTAAAAGATAAAAGGTCAAACTGACCTCAATAAATATCTGATGAAGGACCAAGTTGGTACAGGAATAGGATGATTTTTACTTAAATTATGTCCTTAAAGAGGCCTCTTGTTTAGACTTAAAAAACAAATGAACATCTGTTCTCTTCGGTTTAGCAAAACAAGCTGTTCTTGTACCTGATCAATCTGAGCCCCTGGTTTAGCAAGTAAATTGTGCAATGTACGGTAGATGAAGAAGTAACACACATCATTCTAAATGCAAAGTACTGAACGTGCTTAGCTTCCTCCTGTGTGTAAGTGGATCAGAGAAAAGTGTGATTGGCTTCATTGCCCACAAGCATTATTTCAGCCCCATCACATAGCCAGTCCCATGTGAGGGAATAGTTCTAAATGTTCTTTGGGAGACAGCACTAAAGTGACTTTGAGCAGAGCTGGGTTATGTGTCTAGAAAGAAGAACAACTAAGGAAGATGCCTGGAAGAAACACAGCCCATCATTAAAACAAAATGCTATCAAGCGAGTGGAATTGCTTGGGAAATGGAGCTTACTGCAGATTTCCTGCTAAGACATTTCTAATTTAGTGTTTCATTTTAATCCATTTATTGAATAAATAGGATGTTGTTATATTGCACAATCAAAATGAAATGGTGATGCCAGTTTTAAATAAGGGAACTTGAGAGCATTGTCATGTAAATTCTTAGCAGATGCTGTGAATTCATTTTTTATTTGCATAGCTGTATCAGCTAATCCCAAGAGCTGAAGTATAATTTAGCATTCTTTTTATTATTCAGCCACCATATTGTCTGGCATGAGGGAACCCCTGCTTAATTACATGAAGTGCATGAATGAATACCATAGGATTAAGATAATATCTCCTAGCGATTTGCTTTTCTCCAGGGTTTTGAATTCAGGTGCCTCAGAAATGGTGATTATAATGGAAGGGAAACCTGTATACACTGTGGTAATTCAAATCTGTCACTTTAAACATTCCAAACTTTGATGTATCACCTAAGGTCAAAAGTCCCTGAATGATAATGAACATATATTAGCATTTTGGAAAAAATACTTAAAGATAAACAGAAAGACAGATAAATGGATAGATAATTGACAGAAACAAAGATTAGACAGAGAAATAGACATGTATACATATGAATCTATCTATATATAATTTATGTATATATGTATGTGTTTTCATTAAAACTTCCAAAATCAAAATTTTAGAGCTAGAAGGGTATTTTATAGCTCCTAAATGCAACCACCTCATTGTACATATAAGAAAATGAAGTACTTAAAAATTAAGTGGTTTGCCCAAGTTCACAGAGCTAATTAATGGACAAAGGCAGGATCAAGATGTAGGTCTCCTCACTATAGAAATGATTTGTCTTTGATTATAGCACATTGTTGCTTATATAACTTCTCTATCACTTTAAAGAATTTGTACAGCGTCAGAGACACATAGGTAGCACAATGAATGGTAGTAACTGTCATGAAGAATTTTATTTTTAAGGAGAAAAAGACATCGACCTTTACTTAAATAATTCAGCCAACTAACATGTATTAAATGCTAGTAAACTAGAATTAATTTATTAAATTGTCAATTGCTTGACTAGTAGATTGATGAGTTGTAGGAAGTGGAGTCACTATTTGCAACAAAAAATTGGTGATTCTAGACTAGGGCTCAGGAGAAAGGCTAGATATTCAGATTTGGGAGTTATCTGGGCAGTGAATAACATTTATTTCATAGGAATTGATGAAATCATTGAGAAAAAAGAAGAGAAACCTTTGGGAGACAGTCAAAGGCAGGGTGTAGTACAACTATGGTGATCTGGCAAAAGAATCTGAAGAATAGAGTAGAAACCATGAGGGATAATATCATGGAAATCCAGGGAGAAGAGAATATCTAGGGAAAGAGAGTGATTAACAACTTAAAATGGCTACAGAGAGGTCAAGAAGGATGAGAAATGACAAAAGGCCAGCAGATTTAGCAATTAAGAGAACACAAGATAATTAGTTTGGAACTGAAAATCTTTTGAGCTCATCTAGTTAAACATTTTCATTGAGGAATGGGTTCTATAGAGGTTAAATAATTTGCTCAAGGGCACAATGGTAAGTAATGACTGAGCTGGGATCCCCTGTAACACTGAAGAGAAAGAAGATATGAGCACCATTTTGCACATGTATGCCCAGGCACTGGAGGCAGCTAGGTGGCTCAGTGAATAGCACACTGGGACTGGAGTCAGAAAGATCTGAATTCAAATCTGACCTCCAACACTTGCCAGCTATGTGACCCTGGGCAAGTCATTTAACTTCTGTGTGCCTTAATCTACTGGAGAAGGAAATGGCAAACTCCTCTTACATCTTCTCCAAGAAAACTTGATATGGGTCACAAAGATTTGTATACAACTGAAGAACTAAACAATAACAACAAAAAGCCAATGCCCAGAAGGGACAGTTCTGTATATACCCTATTTCAGTGCTATTCAATTTAGCCTATAGTTTTGTGTGTGTGTGTATGTGTGGTTTTTTTACAGGGTCTAGTATGCATACATGCCACATTGGACTCTAAAGGAATAAAAATTATGAGTAATACAGCCTCTTCTATTAAGGAATTTATATTCTAGTGAAGAGGATAAGTATTTAAATAACAAGAAATAATCTGGGGGCAGCTAGGTAGTGCAGTGGATAAAGCACTGGCCCTGGATTCAGGAGAACAAGAGTTCAAATCCAGCAGACACTTGACATTTATTAGCTGTGTGACCCTGTGCAAGTCACTTAACCCTCATTGCCCTGCAAAAAGAAAGAATGAAGGAAGGAAGGAAGACAGAAAGAAAGACAGAAAGAAAGACAGACAGAAAGAAAGAGAAAGAAAGAAAGAAAGAAAGAAAGAAAGAAAGAAAGAAAGAAAGAAAGAAAGAAAGAAAGAAAGAAAGGATATCAATGCCAAAAAAGTACAAACAGCAAAATATGGAGGCTCAGAAGAAGAAAATTATTAGAGCTGGTTTGGGAAATCAGAGAAGAGTTAATGGAGAAACTCTTGAAATTTTCCTACAAGGAAAGACAAAAGTTCAATAAGTGGCAATATAGGTAGGAAAACCAGAGGGAAGGACAATAGAAACAGTAAAACCAACAGCCCAGAAGTGAGAAGGGTTAGCATACTATTAAGAATAGTGAGTAGACTTGATTAGCTGTTGGCTAGAATACATATAGCAAAGTAGTCAGTAAAGAAGTATGTATTAATTGTCTAATGTGTTTCATGCAGTGGGCTAAACAATGAATAAGAAAGCTAAAAATATAAATTGGGACCTTACAATGAAGAATTTTGAATGAAAGGCTGCAGAGTTTTGACTTTTCTTTGTAAAAAGGTAAAGGGGTCATTGAATGTTTTGGAGCAGAGGAATACTATAATCTGAATTGTGCCTTAGGAAATTAATCTGGCAATATCAGAAAGGATGGATTAAATTCGCAAGAGAGCAATGTTCTGGTCCAAGTGATCTTGTAAATGAATAAGCCAAAAAAAAATAAAATTATTTAAGCCCTGTTCGCGTGTTCCTTTGATAGAGGAAAATTTCTATATGCACTTGAATTATCTCTAAGAATGTCATTTACTTCTTTAGATGTAAGATTAACCATTAAAATGCTAATTGAATCATTGTCATGCTGTTATTACCAGCTCTACCTCCCTACCACTGTATTAAACATCTTGCCTTTTTAGTGGCTACATGAACACTTATTCAAACAATATGAAAGATGGCAGTGATGATAAGAAAAGATGAAAATGGTAAATGGGAACATTTTGGAAAGGAATTCATACCTGTGCTGAATTTTAGTGGAACTATCAAATCATGAAATGGTCTACAAACACTATGGAAAATGATCTGGTACTAGAAATTTCACTATTCATTACATACCTCAGTAATATATGCAAAATAATAGATGCAAAAATATTTATAGCAATATTTGTTGTGGTAGCAATGAATGGAAAACAAAATAAGTGCCTAACAATTGCCAACTATCTCAACCCATTCTGGCATAAAAATGAAAACCATGAGGCATTCATGGAAACCTAGAAAGATTTTAGAAATTGATGCAGAATGAAGTGAGCCGATGCAGGAAAATGGTTTATGCAATAATGTGAAGGAAAACAACATTGAAAGACGCCAAAGGGGGCAGCTATGTGGTGCAGTGGATAAAGCACTGGCCCTGGATTCAGGAACACTTGAGTTCAAATCTGGCCTCAGATACTTGACACTTAATAGCTATATGATGTTGAGCAAGTCACTTAATCCTCATTGCCCTGCAAAAAGAAAGAAAAGAAAGGAAGGAAGGAAGGAAGAAAGAAAGGAAAAAGAAAAAGAAAAGGAAAAGGAAAAAGAAAAGGAAAAAGAAAAAAAAAGAAAGACACCATAACTCTGATTAATATAGTGACTTAAGTGAACTGATCATGCAGGACTATTTCATCCTTTGGTAGAGATGTGGTAAACTCTAAGTGTAGAGTGAGTTATACATTCTCATGCATGGCCAAAATGGTTATTTTCATATCTTTTTTTACAGAAGTGCTCTATTGAGAGTCCTTGTGAAGTGACAGTAATATTTTTAAAAAGAGTTCCAATACAATATTTATTTCATGTAAATTGACAGATAGATAGTTAAAATCATGTCTTTTCCCTATGTAAGGAATTAATTGTGATTGGGGGTTTTCATAACCCTATCTTTGCTTCATTATATTCAGACTGAAAAAATGTAAGCTTAAAAGCCTAAGAGAAGATGGGTATGTACTTTGGGAGATAATTGAATAAACAAGAGGAACTCTGACCACAGGGAACATTTATTGCAACTAAGTAACTAAGCCTCCCCTAATAGCTCCCCCATGCACACATGGGCCTGGCCAGATTATAATGGGGATAGCCCATGTGGGTGTGCTGAGCTAATTGGAGACTCAGCATGACTAAGAACTGCCCCTTCCTGTGGGGGAGGCAGTTAGAGGCAGTTAGAGGAAGAGGAGAGGGTTCTGAGAGAAATGGGGAAGGAAGGTAGACAGTTAGAAGAGCTGTTGGTGTGTTACTTTTGGACCAAAACAGAATAGACTGCAAGCTAATTCTCCTTAGAGCCACAGATTTCAGGTGGTGGTGAGTTTGTGTTTTTTGAGGTAAATTTAGCTCTGCTCTTTGGAGCTAGGTGGGCTGGAGGCAGGTTCGGGGTGCCTGGGGCCTTTTTACCCCAGAGATTTAGATTCCCTAACTCTATTAACCTCACTTGTGTTTTGAACCTGTTCCTATTAATAAACCTGTTTTGTTTTTTGAAAGAGGCTATTTCCTTTCTTACCCCAATACCATGATGAGCCACCCACTTAACTCTTCCCATACTAAATTTGGCCCTTGCACCTAGAATATGAGCTTCCTTAGGGTTTGACCTGTGTAAACTTGGTCAAGTTAATTAACCTTTCTGGGATTCAGTTCCTCATCTGTAAAATGAAAAGATTGAACTAGCTGACCTCAAAATTCACTTCCAATTCTGAATCCATGATTTAGAATAGGGTTAAGCTTTATTTTTATCTAACTTGCTTAGTGCAGTGTCTGGAAGGTGATTAATAAATGCTTTGGGATGGATTTCTATTTACTCCTCTAGCACAGGATATTGCACATGGTGTTTGATGTGTTTTTTGAATCAAGGGAGGGAAAAAGACCATAGTGTCTCTGTGTAGATGGGGAAGAAATATGACTTTAACATCTGTCAAAAAGTGGTCTTGTTATTGCATAACCCTCGTACTCTACTCTCCCCATATGAGATAGAGAACCAGAGCACCATGGATTTTGAACTAGAAAGGCCCTTTATGACCTATGCCCTTCTTTTATAGATGAGAAAACAATTGAGACTGAAAGAGGTTAAATGATTTGTCCAAGGTAACAGAGCATAATAATATGAGGCAGGATTCAAACTTCTTATGCTACTGCCAGGAAGAATGGCAATTTTTCTTGATGAGTGGAGCAAGCAAGCAGCAAGTCTATGATTCCTGTATATTGGAAGAAGAGTTGGATGATGCATTGAGCATTGAATTTGGAGTCAGCAAGGGTTGGGTACACATCCCAACATTGACCTTGTACCAATCATTTTGCTTCTCTATGACCCAGTTTCATTTGTCCTGATGTATATATTGCCACTAGACCCAGATGACTCTGGAGAAGAGAGTGAGTTTGATGATTTTGCATAGCCCTGCCTCAATTAAATCTAATTGCTGCAAGTCATGATATCACCCCAATGTCATGGTCCTCTTCAAGAACAAAGAACAAACAACAATTTCTTTCCTACCTAGCTTTGCAATCGATAACTATAGGCATATATTTCTATGTATGAAAACAATGTCCAAAGGCATTCTTAGATAACTAAAGGCAATTACAAAACATACCTAGCAAAATAAAGACTACAGGCTTAAAATATATATGACTACAAGCTTAAAATACATATATTTTGCCTCTTCTTTCTGTTTTGATTTATTTTGAAGGTTGTCCATGTCTGTGGAGGCAGTTTTGTATTGATGATAGGCACACACTTAGGACTCTTGAGTTTTGTAGAAAACAGTAGAAGGGAGAAAATGTGCACATTTTATGGACAAAACAGATTTCTTATGAGCCAAATTAGTTTCAAACCTGTAGGCTGTTCCTGGCCATAGCACTTTATCTTTTTCTAAAGAAGAAAAAAATCCCTTTATCTTTCTTTTTCTGTCTCTGTTTCACTCCTCACCCCTCCACCCACTTTAAATAGGTTTTATTTCCCTCTCAAGCCCAGTTGCTTTCCTTTTCCTTCATACTTCTCTCTGTTTTCATGATGCATGTCAGCCCCGTTGCTAGGCAGCTGTTATGCTCAGCATACCACTCAGCCTTCAGAATGCTGGAAATTAGCCCTGAATAGCTAGAAAATCACCCACCTGCACCTGCACCATGTTTACCGTGAGAACATGATATGAAGAGGAAACAGAACAGTACTGTGAAGCTAATAAAATGGATCTCTGGTTGAACTTAGCCAGGCAGCTACATTTATTGAATACACACAACCATACTATGCCCAGAGGGGAGTTTTAAAAAGGAAATAGTTGGGTAGGGAAATAGAAATATCTATAGCCCTCTCTTGAACAAGCTTAAAATCAAAGAGATGTCCCATAGAAAAATGAAGGAATAGCACAAGAATGAAGAGATAGCGATGAAAACATAAAATATAAGCACAATAAATACTGGAGCACACAACAAAGTAACAGTTTAGAATGTATATTTGCTAAGCTGGGTGGTGGGGTGGGGGGAGGTTTCTAGAGTAATTGGGAGCTAGTGATGTGAAACCTTTAAAGAATAGATTTTTTTTCTTTGACAATTATGGGGAAAGTATTTAGCAGTCTCTTTTCTGAGTAATTTGAACATTCAGTGTATATGTTAAAAAGGAATAACTTTATAAGATGATTTTATATTCTTAATGACAATTTCCACTACTAACCTTGTTGGTCTTTTAAAGTAATTATTTATGAAACATTGTATTTGACCTGAATAACTCTTGATGCCATGAGAGCAGGGAGATATATTTCTAGGTGAGACCATTTTCTCTTCTCTGGTCCTCCTGAGTGGCTAGGTAATAATAGAAGGTCAGGATTCTAATAAGTGGAAAGGATAATCTCCTGTCATTAAGAAAATAACTCCTACTCTTTTCATCTCTCATTTTTAGGTTGTTTTTTTTTTTTAAGTTTTGTTGGTGTGTCCTTTTTTTGTTTATATTTACATATTAGCCCCATTCCCTAAGAGTTACTTGCAACAAGTAAAACAATTAATCAAAACCAACAACTTAGTGACCTAATCTAAAAATGCATGCAACATTACATATCTGTAGCACCACCCCCCAAAAAATCTATTTTATATTTTTTTAATTAAAAGAAATCTTTTTTCTCCTCCCTCTGCCTTTTCCCATTGGCTGGGGCTGGGGTGGGGAGGGAAAAGGAAAAAGAAAGGAATAACAAACTCCATGTGACAAATATGTACATTTAAGCAGAACAGATTTCATCACTGACTATGTGCATGTGTGTCTCATTCCACATACTAAATCTATTATCTTTGTGATAGGATGTGGATGGTATGTTTTCTCATCAACTGTTTGGAATTATGGATTTTTATTTCATTAATTCTAGTTCTTAACACTTTAACGGGGGCATATAAATTGTTCTTCTGGTTCTGTTCATTTCATTTTTCCTCTGTTAATGTCTTCAAAATTCTTTTTTATAATGTGAAAGTTAGGGTATAAATTCTTTTGATTTTGCTTATTTCACTCTATGTAAGTTCATATTGCCTTTTCATGGCCCTTTCAAGAACCCAATTTCCTCATTTCTTATAACATAAAAATATTCCATTACCTTCATATACCATCACTTATTCTTCTATATCATAATGCTCATCCTTTAATAGTCATTTTGATATTCTCTAAGCTATCCCCAGCTTAATAATATATTAATATAATATATTATAACATAATATAGTAAAATAATAATATTGGTCCATTTCATGTACTAATTCCATAGTATAACATATCCATTTATCAACTTATTTCTTTCCTGAATTAATATATTCCTGATATTTAACTTGTGGTTTATTCCTTTTCTTCTATCATTACCCTTTTTTGTTTTATAATATCTTTATTTCAGAAGATATTCCTTTGTCCTCTTTCACCTAGCAAAGCATTCCCTTGTAATGATAACTAAAAACTAAAATAAAATGAGAGAAATAAGCACACTAACAAAACTGACCAAACATATCACCCAAATCTAACAGTATATACAATATTCGATTACCAGCAAGGCTTAATTCTTCAAAGAAGGAAGAAAAATTTACTTTCTTAAAACATCTATAGAGATAAGCTTTTTGGTCATAAAATTACATAACATCTGACACTGGTTTCTTTCATTTGCTAGAGTTAGTCAGGATTCTATTCCTATCTGCCATGGCACTTGTCTTATTGTCCTATTTAACATCATGTGCAATCTCATATAACTTGTTAGTTCAACTCATTTCTAAATAGACTACATGTTATTTTTGATGGACTATGATTGGTATACTATCCTTTAAGAATCTGTATTTCATGCATAATCAGTCTCACAATGTTAATTTATTAGCTCATTTGACAATAATTAGCTACAAGTCAATTCAGGCAATGTGTTATGATAAATAGAGTATTGGACTTGGAATAAGCAAAGCTTTCGTTCAAATTCTACCTGATATTTCTTGCATGTGACTGATGGAAGTCACTTAGCCTCTCCACATCTGAGTTCCTTGAGCTATAAAATTAAGGAAATGGTCTCTGAGGTACCTTTGAAATCTAAATGGTAATGATTTTAAATTAGTACTAATTCCTTAAACTTCTGAAAGAAGTGGTGATTTTTTCTAATATTTCCATTTTATTGCTAACAATTAGTGCTATCCTTTGTAATCAAAAATCTGCACTGTTGCTAGTGATTTATGTCCATAAGTATGTGGGTTCTTGAAGAGTCCTATGCATAATTAATAGTCATTTTTCTCAAAACAACTTAAGTTGTTGGAGTTTTTGTTTGTTTCTTTTGGGACCTCATTCCATGAGATGCTAAATGTGAGTGGCTATTTGTGATTTTTCTCTTATCATCTTAGGTAGCTTTTTGAAGTTCAAGTTCAAAAGAAAGCGATTCCATTTCTGATTGATTTACTTTGAGTTTTGAACACAGAGACCCAAAGTATTTGGTAGAATGTGCCATAAAACACCAAATCCTCTCCTTGCCTATAGATCAGAATCCACATTGTGCTTTTTTTGCCTTTTATCGCCTTATCTCACAACGAGGTCATTATTTTTTCCATATTAATATTTTATTATTTTCCAGTTATATTTAGAGATAGTTTTCAACATTTGTTTTTATAAGATTTCTAGTTTTAAATTTTTATCCCTCCCTCTTCTCCCTCCTCTCTCCCCAAGACAGCAAGCAATCTGATATAGGTTATATATGTACAATCACATTAAACATATTTCTGCATTAGTCATGTTATAAGAGAAGAATCAGAGCAAAAAGGAAAAACCGCAAAAAAGAAAAGCAACAACAAAAACAATAGAAATATTATGCTTCTATCTGCATCCAGATACAACAGTTCTTTTTTTTCCTGGATATGGAGAGCATTTTGCATCATGAGTCCTTTGGAACTATCTTGGACCATTGTATTGCTGAGAAGAATCAAGTCTATCCTAGTTGATCAACACACAGTGTTGTTGATATTGTGTACAATGTTCTCCTGGTTCTGCTCATCTCACTCATCATCAGTTCATGCAAATCCTTCCAGGTTTCTCTGAACTCTATCTGCTCATCATTTTTTACAGCACATTACATTCATATACCACAACTTGTTTAGCTATTCCCCAGTTGATGGGCAACCCCTCAATTTCCAATTCCTTGCCACCACAAAAAGAGCAGCTATAAATATGTTTGTACATGTGGGTCCTTTTCCCTTTTTATGATCTCTTTGGGAAAAAGACCTAATAGTGGTATTTCTGGGTCAAAGGGTATACACAGCTTTATAGCCCTTTGGGTATAGTTTCAAACTACTCTCCAGAATGGTTGGATCAGTTCACAGCTCCACCAACAATGTATTAGTGTTCCAATTTTTTCATAGCTTCTCCAGCATTTATTGTTTTCCCTTTTTGTCATATAAGCCAATCTGATAGGTGTCAGGTGGTGCCTCATTATTGTTTTAATTTGCATCTCTCTAATCAATAGTGATTTGGAGCATTTTTTTTCATATGGCAATAGATAGCTTGGATTTCTTTATCAGACAATTGCCTCTTCTTCTTTGACCATTTCTCAATTGGGGAATGACTTGGATTCTTATAAATTTGATTTAGTTCTCAATATATTTTAGAAAGGAGGCCTTTATCAAAAGTACTGACTATAAAAATTGTTTCCCAGATTTCTGCCTCCCTTCTAATTTTGGATGCATTGCTTCTGTTTGTACAAACCCTTTTTAATTTAATGAAATCAAAAGCATCCATTTTGCATTTCATAATATTCTCTATCTCTTGTTTGGCCATAAACTGGTCTCCTTTCCAAAGATCTGAGAGGTAAACTATTATTTCATAATTTACCTATGGTATCACCTTTCATGTCTAAACCCATTTTGACCTTATTTTAGTATAAGGTATAAGATGTTGGTCTATGCCTAGTTTCTGGCATACTCTCTTCCAATTTTCCCAGCAGTTTTTGTCAAATACTGAGTTCCTATCCCAGAAGCTGGAGTCTTTGGGTTTATCAAACAGTACATTACTAAAGTCATTTACTGCTGTGTCTCCTGTGCCTAACCTATTCCATTGATCTACCACTCTATTTCTTAGCCAGTACCAGATAGTCTTAATGACTGCTGCTTTATAGTAAAGCTTCAGGTTTGGTACAGCTAGCCCACCTTCCTGTGCATATTTTTTTTTCATTATTTCCCTTGACCTTTTGTTTTTCCAGATGAATTTTCTTATAATTTTTCTAGCTCTATGAAATAATTTTAGGTCGTCTGATTGGTATGGCACTGGATAAGTACATTAATTTTGGTAGAATGGTCATTTTTATTATATTAGCTTGGCCTATTGATGAGCAATTGATATTTTTCCAATTATTTAGATCTGATTCGATTTGTGTGAAAAGTGTTTTGTTATTGTGTTCATAGAGTTGTTGGGTTTGTCTTTACAGTGAGGTCATTATTAAGGCATCATTTAGTGTACCATTTAGCTTAACAATAAGGACATAGATATAGGATAAGGATTGAAAAGTGATTTCAATAGTCTAAGAAAAATGAGGAAATTTAAGTTTAAGGTATGGAAATTCCCTCTACCAAAGTAGTTTGACAACTTCTCTGTAACTTATACTCTTAAAGAATTGCTTGGAGCACTGAGAGGTTTAGTGATTTGGCCAGAATTATATTGTCAGTATATGTCAGAGCCAAGATGATTCCAAGTCTTTAACAGCTCTGTATCCATTATGCCACACTACCCTTTCATGGGATAAAAGTATATTATGAAGAAGCCCAGTTACTGACAATGTGTACAAGTTCCTTTGGGCTAACAAGATTCTCATTTCTAAATATTCATATGTGGGACAATCTAAATAAATACTCTTTAATTATTAGATAATCTTTTTTAGTTTCTAATAGAAAATAAATAATAATAATGAGACCACATTTAAGTATTAAAAGAAAAATGAGGAAATAAAGTTTGGGGAGAAAGATTTCAACTCTTACTGGTAGGTTAACATTGTCTTCAGTTAGTAGAAGTTCATCCATTACTTTTTTTAAACAAATTAACAGTATTTTAGGATGAAACTAGATTTCATCCTTAATTAGATTTCATTTTTATTCAAACTTCAACAAATGTAATTTAGGTAGCCTTGGAAATGTCTACTCTTCTATTTAACATTGTTCTCCTTTGGCAAAAAATATCTGTCTGAGAAAATAGAGTTAATATTTTTCTGAGATTATCACAGAATTTGAGAATGGAAAGTGACCTCAGTGGTCATGTATTCCAATTAATGCACAAAGGAATTTCCACTTTAAGATAAATGGCAATTGATAACACAAATTTTACTGTAAGACCCCCAAGGAAGGGGAATTACCACTTTTGGAGGCAGCTCACCTCACTTTTGTACAAAACTAATTGTTAGGAATTTTTTGCTGACAGCCATCCAGTCTAAATTGGATTCTTTAAAACTTCCACCATAGCTTCTATAGTAGCAGTGGATTATTTCTCACAATATCTTCAGTATTGATTTTATCATTATTTTTTGAATGAGGGGAGAAGCAGTGTAGGGAAAGGTCAAGGACATGTCCATGTGTTTAGTGACAAGACTAATGGAAAGATACCCTCACTAGATATGCTCTTATATCTTAGTAGACCTCAGGTTTGGATGAAACATAGCCTAAAGGTCTGGAGCAAAGTAGGTTTAGGAAAGGAGGGTAGTGATTGATCATTCACCAATATAGGTAGCTTCATGTTGGAGGGAGTCCTAAAGCTAAGCCTGAGGAAAGAGAAAAGTGTCTTTGGATAGCTGGATCCAAGGCGTTCCTGTTCTGGATGGGGGAATCTGTCAGTAAGATAGTTTTACTGGCTAGTTCCAGGTGGATAACAGGAAGGATGGAACATAATCATTAAATGAACTGCCCATTTCCACACAGCTAGTGGATAAATATCAGAGCTATTGTTCAACCCTCGATCTCATGGCTCTCAAATTGATTCTCTTTCCACTGTAGGCTTATGAGTATTTTAAAAGTATTAAATTATGCATATATTGTTTCTTATTATGAAACATTGCTGCCAGTACCCTTTGGGGACTTGAAAGGTTCTCAGGAAACCTACATGCCTTAACCACTGCCCAACATTTGCTTCCTACCTGATCTTGGGAAATCTCTGCTTTCTTCTGTGCCAACCAAAAAAAAAGTGATTATATCCAAAGTGTGTAGGAGGTAGGACTCTGATTCAGGACAGTTAAGGGAAGTATTATTTGCATAAAAGAACACTAGGTTCTCCAGTTGTCCCTAGATCATTTTAGTCCATTTAGTGTGATTAAGTTGATGAGTTGGAATTTTTCATTCCCTTGCCTCTGGCATATCAGTTTCACTATATATTGCTTACCCTTTTCTATTTTTATAAGCACTCATACCCAGAGCTTGACACTTGAGTAAAAGTCTATATAAAAAGAAGGGATCATGCTGGGATTGATGTGTTTATTTTGCTGACTAAATGATGGAGATTTTCAACCCAGAGAAAAGAAAATATTTTTGTTTTGTATTTTGCTCAAGTTTAGTAACTAAAGAGTTAAGAAAGAAAATAATAAAACATGCTCATCTAAAGAGCTGAATCGAATGGTTTTCTCCCATATGCATTATTACTGTACCTGCAGCCTTTGCAATACTGCCCACTGAACCCCCTCCACCACCCATTCAGTGAATCTCTTACAGATGGTATTTGCAAAATGAAGAGCCACATATCAGTCTTATATGACTGTCAATTGGTTTCCTCAATAATAGCAATTCTAGAGTCTTAATAAATGTGGTAAATAAAGATGTGTCATGTTTTTTCTTTCCTTCTCCTTGCCTAATTTCCCTAAGTGAATTGAAAGGCCTCATTTTAGAAGACACCCAATTAACTACAGCTCACATTAGAGAAAACTATCAGCCATTCTGCAGAAAAGAGCAGAAATCTTATGTGATAATGATATGTGCTTCCCCTTAAGTTTGGCAGAACTTCATTCTGGCTTACGGTGCAGTATAACATGATATTGATAAACAGTATAGTGTAGTAGCAGAGAGAAAGTTAATGCAGATGCTTTTTTAAATGCACTATTTGCTCACATGCCAGGTGAGATGCTAAAAGGAGGGGAAGATGGAAGAGGAAAGGCTTAACAAGGAGCTATCAATTGGTTGGTAGAACACTGTGAAAGTCACTTTTTTCTATTGATGGAAATTTTAAACTTACATTAATTTCATCTGGAAAAGGTGAATATGAGGAGCGTGGCAAAATAAATGATTCTAAAAATTCCATTCTAGTAAATTTCAGGGGAGTAAATTACACAACATAAAGTAGACAGACGACTTCTTCAGTTTTTAATTGACTCCAACAAGGAAAAAGAAAATGCTGAGCAGAATTTTTTACCACATCCCTTCCAAATGGACTCTGAAGACATAAAGATATAATATGAAGTAGAGTTAAAAAGCCTTCTCTCTCTTCAAATGGAGCTACTTAGGCATGCTTTTTTTCTGACATCTTCATTTATATTAATATGACTGGCAGGTTAAAGGAAGTAAGGGGAGAAGTTTTCCAAAGTCTTCACATTTTCATGTTAAGTGACTTCCAAATAACCATTGCTTTATAATGACTATCTAAAAAAATTCTACAGGTCCAGTAGAGCTTCAAAACAATGTAAGTAGAGTAATTTTGCAAATTAAAAAGAGGGTAAGATATGTGCAAATATACCTATCATTTTAGTGTCATATGTTCGTGGATATAGAGCTATGAGGGATCTCTGAAACCATTTAGCACAGTCATAGCATTTTACAGATCAGGCAACTGAGGGCCAGAGATGTTACATGACTTGGCCAACGTCAGACAGGTTGTTAATGCCAAAGATAAGATTCGGATGCAGGTGCTTTGACTCCAGGGGTAATTTCTTTTATCCTAAATGACATCTTTTTGTGTATATTGCCAGGAATAGAGCAAAGAAATTTTTTGAAAACCCAGAATACCAACAAATATAAACTGCTAACCAGTTTCACAAAACTATTTACCCTCCAAAATAAATCATTACTATTTGTTTTTTTCTGTATTAATCAGACATTTCCCTGATTTTTTTTTACAGGTATAAGGCCTTGGCTGATACATTGCCGGGAGAGAAAAAGAAGCTGTCAGCTGAGGAGAAATGTCATCTTGTGCTTCAACAGTGTAAATTACAAGGCTGGCAGGTTTGTGACCTATAGGCAACTAAAATATCAGTTTAAGGTTTTAAATAAGTGACCTGAGTTACTTCTGTTGCAGTAATCTGCCCTAGTGTCATTGGCAAAAAGAGATCCTTTTGATGTGTTGGGTATGGGAGAGACCTTAAATGTATTCCTTGGAAATGAATCAGTCTGTTTGATTTACTGATTTTAGCTATACAGTACACTGTTAACAGCAATCAGGTAGCTAGCAGAGGAAAATCAAAGGGCTCCATTTTGTGTATGAGGCCGAAGTTAGGAGAGTACAATTAAGCTTGCATGGTTCTCCTCTGAACTTTATTGCTAAAAGCCCTTCCAGCATACAACAAAATTAGCAGAAGGTCTAGAAGCAAATCCCACGTAAATTAGCTTTGGTTTATTGACTCTGACTCACAAAAGTGTTCCTTAAAATTACATCTAATTCCTATTAGTGTTTTGTCTAGACTTTGTACTCAATTCTGTCTTGATTTGCACCCACCTCAGATTGAGGCCATTGACCTTTGACCTCATTTGATGGCAAAAGCTTTAGGGAAGGAAGAATTTAGCTATATTCTATGATTGTTACTCTGTACGTAGCATCTTAGGAATAGGAGATGCATGGGATATGGAAATGAACTTGAAAGATTTTCTCAATAAGAGTCTAAGATAGCTTTGAGGAAGGAAGAAAAGGGAGCAACAGATAGTCAAAATGCCATCAATTAAAATAGGAGTTTATGAAAAGAAGCTTGATGTAAGTACTATGAAAAGTGCAAAGAGCACTGGAATTAGATGAGGGAGACTGACCTTTATGACCTTGGGGAAGTAATTAAACTTCTCTTGCCTGTAGTTTCCTCATCTTTAAAAATGAAAGATTGGGCTTGGTGAACTTCCCTTACATCCCTAAATGTATGAGTTCATTATAGTATCTAGTATAATTAGAGAAAAAAATAATCCTTAATACTGATAGTTTAATGATCTCTAAAGTTGCCTTTACTTTCCAGTGTGGTGCAAGGATCAAATGGCATAATACAAGTAAAGTTCTTTGTCAACCTTAAAACTCTGTATAAATCTGATCTATTATTAGAATTACATTCTTCTAATAGAAGTTTGATATACCTCAGCAAGAAATGATCCTGAGACAAGTTCCTCTCCCACTTTTGTTCTTTCATGCCTAGTGTTTGGGGAACTGTTACACTGGTAGATAAAAATTATTTGTTTTCTGGTCATTGAACACAAATAACTTCATTATTATCATAGTTATTGAAATAGTTAACATTATTATTATTATTATTAATGCTTCATACTTTATGGTTTATAAAGTGGCTTTTGGGGGGGTAGTTTAGTGAATAGAATGTTTGCAAATTCTTTGCAGTTTGGTAACACAGTCAATAGAGAATTGGACATGGAATCAGGAAGACCTGAGTTTAAGTCTGTCATTTTACTACCTGTGTGACACTGGGAAAGTCATTTAAGCTCTATCTACCTTAATTTCACTTATCTATAAAATGGGAATAATAAAAATACTTGCCTCTTAGGGTTCTTTTAATAGTATGTTTTTCCAATTACATGTAAAGACAATTTTTACCATACAGTTTTTGAAAGATTTGAGTTGCAAATTTTTCTCCCTCCCTCCTGCCCTCTCCTCCCCAAGACAGCAAGCAATATTATATAGATTATACATATGCAATAATGTAAAATATATTGCCTTGGGGCAGCTAGGTGGCACAGTGGATAAAACACCAGCCCTGGATTCAGGAGGATCTGAGTTCAAATCCGGCCTCAGACACTTGACACTTACTACCTGTGTGACCATGGACAAGTCACTTAACCCTCATTGCCCTGAAAAGAAAAATACATACATACATTTACATATATACATACATATATATGTATGTGTGTGTATTTTTATTTGTATATATGTATGCATATATGTATATATACATATATCTATATATATAGCCATATTAGTCATGTTGTGAAAAAAGAAACAGAACAAAAGTTAAAAAAACAAAAAAGTAAAAATACTATGGTTTGATCTTTATTCAGACTCCATCAGTTCTTTCTCTGGATATGGATAGCATTTTCCATCAATGATTCTTTTGAAATTCATTGTATCACTGAGAACAGCTAAGTCAATCACAGCTGATCATCGAACAGTGTTAGTGTTAGTGTGGACAATATTCTCCTGGTCTGCTCACTTCCTTCAGCATCCGTTCATGTAAATCTTTCCAGTTTTTTCTGCTCATCATTTCTTATAGCACAATAGTATTCCATTACATTGATATACTACAGCCTGTTCAGCCATTCCCCAATTGATGGGTATCTCCTCAATTTCTAATTCTTTGCTGCCACAAAAATTGCTCCTATAAATATTTTTGTACATGTGGGTCCTTTTTCTTTTTTATGATGTCTTTCTCAGGGTTCTTTTGAGAATTAAAAAATGAAATAACATTTGTAAAGTGCCTTGAAGTCCTAAAGCAATTCTTAAAAATTATTTCACTTAAGAAAAAGTAGTGCTAATAGAGGGAAAATGGCAGAAAAAATGCCAGCCTTCAAAATCAGAAATAATTTAAATTAAAATCAAATGACTAAAATAAATATCTGGAGTAAATAAAACAATGTTTGATTGAAATTTGATGTCCATAATTTTACAATCCTTAAAGGCAAATCAGTTATCTTCAGAAAACGAAGGTTTTTAATTGAAGTTTATAGCGTGCAAAAGATTTGAATTTGGAAGGTTGGTACAGTTAGGAGAAGCATAAGTAAAAGCTAATTGATGAGGCAGCAAAAGAGGACGGAGTTTGAGAAAGTGAACTGAACATATGGCTGAGGATTGCTGCAGAAGAGGCTGAAGGAGTCTTCAGATATAGATAAAAAATGGAGGAGAAACAAGATTGATAGTAACACACTAATCCCTCTGTGACACAGAAGCAAGAATCTAGATTTTGGAGCACAAGTGAGTAATAGTTTAATTGTCTGCACTACCTAATCCCTTTCTTCGTTATCTCTTTTTGACTAATCATGGAATCTGAACCTTAAATAACAGTCTGAGGGAGGAAGCTCCCACAGTCAGTAGTTGTCATGGATGCACAGCCCTACCAGAGGAATGTATAAAAAAGGAACGCCAAAGGGAGGAATTACTAACATAGGGTGATGTCAGCTAACAAAGCTGTGGTGGGGGGTGGGGGTGGAGGAAGAGGATGTCATCGCTATGAACAGAATCACAATCAGTGACATAAGATGTGGGATTCTAATAAAGAACCCTTTTAACCAACTAGGGAGCTAGCAATAATTCCTTCAACTGAATCATTGCTAGAATAAAAAGAAGTCATTTGAGAGGAGCTCGTGAATAAGTTAAAACTGAACCCGCCTCCTTGCTACTTCCTTCCGCGCTCTCACCCTTCAAACAACCCTCCCTCGCCCCTGCACCCATTCCCAGGCAAGAGAGTACTAGAAGAAAGGTGTAGTTTTTAACCGACACAATTGAAATCTGAAATGTAGAAGACAGGAAAATCTAAAATAAATACTCTACTGAGGAAATGTCAGTCAGTGTACTCGATGCCTGACCAATTATAAAGTCACTCTGAAACCTACCTATATAATGCGATGATAATAATAATAATAATAATGCAGAAATCATAGCCAGAGCAAACCTGGCTGATCAAATGGTGCGCTGGGGGGGGGGGGAGAATCATTTCCATTCTGTCTCTGCATGTGGCTCAGTTACCTGGAATTACATTTGATGCTATCATTAAATCCAAGTTGGATTCGGTACTCTGTAAAAGAGAATCAAGATAAGACATAGAGAATGGTGATTTTTATCTCATTTGTACATCTGATTTGCTGGCTATTTTCATTCTTAAGGCTGGAAGGCATGAAAACCCAAACCCAGAACTAGTCACACTGTTTTTCTTCCAGAAAGGAAGTTCTCCTGGCTACAGTGACAGATGTGTGTCTGATGAACAGCTAACTGGAGTTGCCATATCATTCCTGAACGATAAGCCCTTCAGATTTGTGGCTTATTAAGGGAAGATGAATGTTTGCCATTTTTCCTTGATTCCTAATTTAGGAGGAATTTCTTTCTCTGTAGTTTTTCAGAGGAGTTCTTGGGGGTAATTGAAAGTGTTTGTGAATGGGTGAGAGTGTCTGTGTCTGCCTGTGAGTGTTTGCATGTCTGTGTGCATGTGTGTGTGTGTGTGTGTGTGTGTGTGTGTGTGCACGTTAGTATGTGAGCATGAGAGGGATTGGTTTAAAATTGCAGTTTTATGCAGTTATCCAGTGCAGTGAAGCAGCTTGAGAAACTTCCTTTAATTATCACTTGGCATAGGTTGAACTCTTAAAGTATTAATTTAACCCTCAGTATCTTGTTTCGAAGCCCTCTTCCACCTTTCATGGACACTTGCTTACTAGTTACTCCTTACATACAAGATTCCATTTCCTGCCACCAGGCCTTTCTATGCCCCTGTTGCCTAGAATGCTCTTACTCCTCAGCAAGAACTTTTAGTTAACCTGACTTCCTTCAAATCTCAGCTCAAACCCAACTTCTGTTAGAGACTTTCCCTGGGCCCTCCACATTCTAGTAGATTCCCTTCTGACATTACCTCCTAAAAAATCTGTATATGTGGGGGCAGCTAGGTGGCACAGTGGATAAAGCACCGGCCCTGGATTCAGGAGTACCTGAGTTCAAATCCGGCCTCAGACACTTGACACTTACTAGCTGTGTGACCTTGGCCAAGTCACTTAACCCCCATTGACCCACCAGAAACAAAAAAAGAAAAAAAAATCTGTATATGCCGTCAGTGAACCTACCTATTTACACATTGTCTCTTCCACTTGAATATGAGCTCCTTGAGGCCAAAGACAGTCTTTGTGCATTTCTTTGTATCTTCAATGCTTAGCAGAGTGGCCAGAACATAGAAATCACATACAATAATGCTTTTTAGTTGATTGAAAAGCCTTTCCCCGCCTTTCTTGATTGAAAATTGGTACTCTACCTTAACTGGCCACAAGAATTTGAACTCCATGAATGTCATTCATTTACTTAAATGTTTTCTCAGTCCTAAAGGCTACTGCTGAGTATTCAAAATTCCTTAGCATTTATGACAGAAAACAGTGACATCTTTATTTTTCATCACTGTTGTTGTGTAGTGTCTTATCTTTCAGCCTCCTCTGTGCTTCATCAAAGTCTTTGGTTTGAGGCTATATGGATAACAACCGATTCCACATGCTTTCTATTTTCACCTCCATCCCTTTATATTAAGTTTTCAAGGCATTCCTTTTATTTGAATAATAGGAACTATAAGATGGATAATGCATGAGTTGCTTCATTAAAAGTTAACATATGGATCATTCCATGAATACAAAAAAATCAATATTTTTTAAAGTTAACATATGGGATCATGGAATCCTTCAGTTCTAAATAATTCTCATTATACTCTCTTTTGCTAAGTTCTGTTTCCATTTCTGATTTTATGTCTATGATTCTTTTGAAAAACAAGAAAGGTTGCTCCTTTCCTTCATAAATTAATCTCAGTTAGAACTGTACTGAACTACTGCTACAAGACATGTTAGCTATATGACCTTCATAAGATAGAAGTTAATTAAGTCAAAAAGTCAAATCACCTATCCCACTTAAAATAAATGTGAAGATGCTATCTAGACCTAAATATGTTTGCCAGGTGAGAACACTTCTCTATTTAATCACTCAGCCATAAGTTTTAGATCAAATGCAAAAAAATGCCCTTGAAAACCATTGGATGAATTATAATAGTATTGACTAGAAAGAGTGTTGTGATTGGTTGAAGACATTGGGTTCCACCTCCTATTTCATTTACAAAATAACAGACTAATTCAGAACACATGTTTTTGAGAATCTGCTGACATACCAGAAACCTCTAGCCAAGTCACTGAGAAGTGGCTGGTGGGTACTGGGAGGAGATAAGCCCCTTATCATTCTTGAGTTCAGTTTCTCTTCCACCATATCTCCCAACTTCATGTCCAGAAAAGGATCTTGGGACCTTTGAAGTCATTTAAGATATTGAATTTCCTGTCAGCATCCTAGAAGCCTTCCCAGGACAACTGCCAATAGTTTATACGTTGGGTATCAAGGACAGACTTGATGCTTTCTACTTTGAGACTTTTCTGCCTTCTCCATTATGTGTCTATTGGGTATCCTTCTTGCCCCTATTTTCATCTTCCATGTGTTGTCTTCCCTCATTAGATTAGAAGCTACTGGCAAACAAAAACTCTTTTTTCATGTTTGTATCTCTATCTTAGTGTAGTGAATTGTGCATAACAGGCATTTAATAAATGTTTGTTGACTGACAGATAAATTCAGTGTTTTTCAAGCAAAAAAGTTGCATTACAACTATAGGCAATATCTCAAGGACTATAGCTTGTTTGTTTTGTGGCTGGGCAATGAGGATTAAGTGACTTACCCAGGGTCACACAGCTAGTAAGTGTCAAGTGTCTGAGACTGCATTTGAACTCAGGTCCTCCTGAATCCAGGGCTGGTGCTTTATCCACTGTGCCAGCTAGCTGTCCCCTCAAAGACTATAGCTAAAGGACTTCCAGGAATTGGGAATTTCATTCTTTGGCAATTATGCTTTAACTTGAGTTTACTTTGCCCTTTACTCTGTATATGGCTACAAAAGACTGTCAAAGACCTTGATTGGGTTGTTGGCCTGTTTCTCCTATGATTGTCAGTTAATATTACCAAATCAACCAACCAGAGTTAGTTCTTAGAAACTTTTATTGTAATGTGATAGTGAGAGAGTCACTTTCCTCAGGGCTACCTTTGAATTTTGAGAGGAGAAATAGTTGGAAATGTTATGGGGAACCAGCCTGCTGGTGCAAGTCAGGGTTAATATACAGTGCTTTGATCTGAGTCAATATCTGCATTTAGGTCTAAGTGCTTTGTACCCATTGTTGTACTCTACATATGAAACAAATTTGAGAATGAATGTTGGAGCCTCTATATTTTACTAATTGATCCTATAAAAGAATATAATACCATAAAAATGGACGTAGGGTCTAGCAATTACTAAACAAGTTTTCAGTTCATTTAAGTTATATAAATTTGGGCCAGTTACTTAAACCTCAAAAAGTTTCCGTGTTCTACAAAATGAGGAAGTTGGACGACTAGGTGGTTTCTAAGGTTCACTCCAGCCATAATTCCTGCATTCCTTTCATGTATGCCTTTTCCTATAGTGTGTTTTCCTTTAACAACAGCCCCATTCAAACATCTCCCCCTCAAAAAAGAGGACTTTTATAAACATTTCATAGTTTTAAATACTTCTGTACACTGGTTTCAGGGATGAACTAAGTAAAAGAATGAATAGTAAAGGCATTTTTCAATACTGAACACTCAGGGTAAATTTTGCATATGGTATGGTTTTGATAGCACTTTTAAAGTGAAGTTGTTTAGTTAATAAATGTATCGATACTCTTATTTATTAATAACTATAATTGATAAATTTATTTATTTGTAAATTTAATTAATAAAATACCTATTGCAATCTTCCCATGTAACCTTTCTACTAATCCATAAGATAATCATTTGCATTTTCAGGGGAAAAAAATTGAGATTTTTTTTAGGTGTCATGAATATGTAATTTTTGAACATGCTGGTTAGGATTTGGATTAAAATTGATTTAAAAAGCTAAATTTGACTTCTGCAGATTTTCTGTTCATTGGCCTTTAATTAGATTTTGGAATAAATCTTTCTAAGATTAAATATATGTTTACAAATATCTTGTCATTTAAAAAATATATATTCTCATGTCATCAGATATGCATAGAAAGGTATGATACCTTTGCTTGGGGAGGTATGAGGGCTTCCATACTCTTGCTTAGTCAGACCTTAGCTAGAGAATCTTATTAACTCTGGGCACAACATTTTCAGAAGAAGAATGATAAGCTAGGGAGGGACAAAGGAAGCTAAGAACCAGAGTGAAAAACTTCAAATTCAGGCCATATGAGGAGTCACTGAAGAAGCTGAGGAAAAGAGACATGAAAGTTGTGTTTCTACTTTTGAAGGACTATATTATGAAAGAAGGATGAGATTTGTTCTGGTTGGTCCCAGAGAATAGAACTAGGGACAACAGGTAGACATTGAGAAGAGGGAAATGTAGGCTTGATTTAAGGAAAAACTTCTCCCAAAAGAAATGCGCTGCCTTGGGAGGTAGTAAGTAGGTCAAGGAAAGGCAAAATGGTCACCTTTTAGTTAAGTTACTAAGGGAATAATAATTTAGATATGGATTGGATGCAATGGACTTTAGGGACCATGTCCTTCAAACTGAGATTTTTTTTTTCATTTCAGGTATTATCATTCCTGTTTGACACATGAAAATATTTAAGGAGGAAAAATTAAGGCACTTAGTAATCAGAAGATGAATCTTGTATAAAACCCAAGGAATATAAATCGCAACTGTTTCTCCATAGTGACTAGAACATTGTCTTTTTTCCCCTTTTATAGTCACAGCATGGTACAGGTTTAGTGCTGGATTTGGAGTCATCAGAACGGTGCTCAAATACCAGTTCAGCAACATGTGACATTGGCCAGGTGACTTCATCTTTCTAGGCCTGTTTTTCCATTTCTAAAATGATGAGTTAGGTAAATAAAGCATTCGTTAAGCTTTGTGACAGGCACTTTGCTGAGCACTGGGAATACAAATAAAAGCAAAAAAAAAACCCCAATACATTTTAGTAGAGAAAGACAGCACGTAAAGACAAGCTAAAAAGCTTGAATTGGAGCTGGCATAGGATGATGGAGATTCAGAGAGAAAATCACCAATTATAGTAAGAGACTGTAGAGGTGGAAACATTGCCCAAGAGAAGATGTTTGCTGGACAGTTATTTGGTGATATCTGGGATCTTTTCAAGAATAAATCTATGAATGAATGAATGAATGAATGAATGAACAAATGAATGAATGAAGCTCATTTTACAAGTGCTCTAATAAGGAAAATCATTTTGATTATGCAATTTTTAAATTCTTCAACCTTTCCTTGTGATGCTTTTAGAATTGATTCTCATATGTATATATTGATATAGAGAAAAAATATTCTTTTAATTTATATGGAGGCCAAATGAACATATGTGTTTGCTAAAAAGTCTGAAAACTATGTTGAATGATTGCAACACTAAAATTATGTTGAATTATTTTAACACTATAAGGGGTTTGCCATGAAAACTGTATAGCACATTGCCTGTTCCACACCCCAAACCTTAACTTTATAGAACAATCTTCCATTCACTTCCCCCCATGCATTAGAAATATCAAATGAAATATCTATATCCAGTCTAGTACTCACAAGCATTTTTTAACAAACATAACATTATTTGAAGAAGAGTCTTTTTGCGTACAATCAGAGATGGTAAGGTTTAGAGACAGTGAATATTTCTTGTCAATAGCCAGTGGTCTGTGATGGCGTATTTTAAAAGGAGCAAAGAGAAAATGAAAGCCTATCAAGTTTATTTTATTTTTCACTTGTGTAATTCTTGGAGGGCAATCCGTATTTTTTTCTTAAAGTTCGGGTGATCCTCAAATCTTAGTCCCCATTTATGTCGCTGAAACTAAGTAAGCTGTATGATAGTAACACAATAGAATGAAAAAAACAAACAAGAAAACACTGAAAATGAAAAAAAAGAAAAACTGAATGCCAGGTTGCTACCAGTACTGAAGATACAGGACTCAATATTTATTAATATAAGCCAGTTTAAATTCAGACCACCAGATATTTAGTTAAACAACTAACTAATAAGTATTAATTTGTCAGGTGTTTTCAAAGGAGTCATTTATTCCCATATATCCATTTTTTCAGCTAATTTTGGTATAGATTATCATCCACTATAAGGTAGCTCTTTATGAATGTTATGTTCCAAATAATGTCTTTAAAAATAATTGCTAGGACTGCTAGGTGTCACAGTGGATAAAGTACCAGCCTTGGAGAGTCAGGAGGACCTAAGTTCAAATCTGGCCTCAGGTGCTTATTAGCTGTTTGAAGTGGGCAAGTCACTTAACCCTCATTACCTCCAAAAAACAGTAATAATAATTGCTGCCTTAATTTACAATAGCCTTAAAAATATTCTAAACAACATTTATGGTTACATTCTTTTGATCACTGTCATTTACATAAAACAAAAATCTTTTTAGTTAATATGAAATGGGAAAATTAGGAAAATGATTTCTTAAACATTATATGTGAATTATCTATATATGCTATGTAGTCATTTGAATTTACAATATTCATTTAAGGCTGTTTACATGGGTGGCCAACATGGAAATACAATAATACTCTGAGTGTTTCCCATAAAAGGAAAGAGGAGCTTGGTGATGTTTTCCCATTTTTAAGATGGATCCAAACAGATGAGTTTATTTTACCTGTAAAGAGACATATATGATATCTCTCTTTTTCTCTGGTGAAAAATAATATATAACCTGCAAAATATGCTATCTCAAAATAATACTATCCTAACTGTAAGATGTGGAAGTTGAAGCATATACTTCAATTTTATAGTTTGAAAGGTTACTTTAGAGATCCTATGATTCAGCTCCATGAATCCAAAATATTTAAGGGATTTCCTTAAGGTCACTTGTATAAAGGTGGCATTAGAATGAAGATTTCATATTTATCAATTTATCAATTTATTTTTCTTTGACCTACAAAAATGGGACTATTAATCATTGGAATTTATATAGTGCTTGAAACTCTTTGAACTACTTTCTTCCTAACAACTGTTTGAAGTAGGTAGTTAACACCCTTGTTTTTTAGATGTAGAAAATGAAGCTCTGACTTTCCCCTGGTCATGAAGTAATTGTTTGAGCCAGAACTTGAACCTAGATCTCTTGACTGCAAATCTAGAATTATAATCCATACACTACACAACCTCTCAGTAATCGAAAACAAACACACACACACACACACACACACACACACACACAACATAATTCAAAACCAAGACCCAATGTACTGCTAACTATTTTGTTGTTGATCACTCATTTCGTTTGTGTCTGACTTTTTCTGACCTCATTTGGGGTTTTCTTGGCAAAGATACTGGCATTGTTTGCTATTTCCTTTTACAGCACTTTTTATAGATAAGAAAACTGACTTGCCCAGGGTAACACAGATACTAAGTATACTGCAGCTATACATTCTTTCTAGGTTATAGGCTCCTTAGGATTATAATTTTATGGAAGGAAGGGATCTTATAGGTCATCTAATCCAGAGCTTCTTAAACTTTTTTCCACTTGCAACCTCTTTTCACCTGAGAAATTTTTCTTTGACCCTGAGTATATAGGTATATAAAATAGATATTTATAACCTTTTATTGTTGTCAATTTTTTTTATTTTCCAACATTCAGTTGCACAATCCCATATGGGATCCCAACCCACAATTTAAGAAACTAAAATCTACACAGTGACAGCAACATTGTATGATGAACTGTGATAGACTTAGCTCTTCTCAGCAATACAATGATCCAAAACAATTCCAAAAGATTCATGATAGAAAATGTTCTCCACATCCAGAAAAAGAATTATGGAGTTTGTATGCAAATCAAAGTATACATTTTTCACTTGTTTTTGTTTGTTTCTTCTTTCTTGTTGTTTTCCCATTTGTTCTTATTCTCTCACAATATGACTAATGTGGAAATATGTTTAACATGATTGTAATGTATAACCTATATCAGATTGCTTACTGGCTGAGTGGGGAAGGAAGGGAGAGAGGGAGAAAATATGGAACTCAAAATCTTACAAAAATACATGTTAAAAAACAAATGTTAAAAACTATCTTTACACATAGTAGGAAAAAATAAAATAATATTTTTTTTTAAATAAAGCTAAGATCTAATCCAACCTCCCTCCTTTTGAAGATTAGGAAAGTGAAGTATAGAGAGGCTAATAGCCTGCCCAATATTAGCCATATTGTAAACAGCAAAGCTACTCAGGTCCTCTAACTCCAAATGCAACGCTGAAAAAAAGTGATCTAAAAAATCCTCCCCTTCTTCTTTATAAGTACTTTTCAAGAAGAGTTCAGTGTTGATTATGTGAAATTCTAAAAGACATATTCTCTTAGGAATTCTCATGGTGAGTACTAAGAAATGCAAGATTAACATTTATCACACCTACAAATGAACCCAGTAGGATGAAGGATTTATTATTATATAGGTCTTAGAGTAGTATAAAAAAGATAGTAAAAATGAGAACAAAATAATATTAAAAGTTTTCTGAGTACCGTTCTTACCACTTTCAAGATAAAACAATTGTTTTAGGGCTGTTAGTTCTTATTAGTGCAATAAATTAACAGTTTATGGTCTTTGTTTTATCACTGAAGTAACACTTCAACCTTTCTTCATAAATCAGTGGAAGGTACAAACTAGAAAATAGACTATAAAAATCATTGGCTGTCATGTATTCTCTTTTCTTTCTCTGCAGCTGGTGATGTTGAAAATATTTAAATATTAGGAATCTAGGCATGTCTGGGGATGTGGTGCACATTCTAACCAGTTGTTGCTCATTTTATTTGGGGGAAAAACAGATGTAGCTTTATTATTCCTTGAAAATTTTGGAACATGTTAATGCTTCAGTATTTGTAAAGCACACATGTGAAGACTTCTTCTGAAAGAAATGCTTCTCTATGTACAGCTAACAGTTTTTGGTCAACCAAAAAGTCAGAGATGGGATTTCAGTCACAAGGCCTGTCAGCTCACTTCCATATCCCACTTATATCAGTAGCATCACATTATCACAATTCCAAATCATAGAATGTAGCACTGTCAATAAGAACAATTCAATGAGCATGCATGAGATAGAGAGTGCAGTAAAGTCTTCTTGATGTACCATCCAAAGACCCAGAGCAGTTAAATAATTGAGAATTATTCCACACTTGACTTTTATGAAAAAGAGACAAATGGCACATAAATGAGAGTCTGTTTAGAATTGATTTTTAAAAGCAACTTGCTGTACTTACTATAAAGTTAAATGAGGTTCTACACATTGCCCTCGGCCTTCCATAGCAAGCATAGCAAAGATAACTGGTGCTCATGAGTCAGCATGATGGAAGAGAAGGAACACAACACCACTGGGTTCAAAACCCAGTTATACTACTTACTACTTATATAACTTTAAATCCCTTTGCCCTGCTGGGGCTTTTTTTCCATCTACCAAGTGAGAAATTTAGACTATATGGGCTATAAAAATCCCTCCAAAACTTTTTGTGAATCAAAGATCATTAACTACAAAGATTTATTAAGTATGTGCTATATGTAAACCTCTTTGCATTTTACAGGGGATGGAATGAAATGTGATATGGTCCCTGCCTTTAAGAGCCTTTGAATAATTCTGGGGAAATGGAACATACATAGATAACTTACATTACAAAGGCAACAGCAATGGCTAGAATTTATATAGATACCATGTTTCCTATGTAATGTTAAAAACATCATCATCATCATCATCATAGCTAAAAATTCATAGAGCTTTAAAATTTGCCAAGCGCTTTACAAATATTGTTTCATTTTATACTCCCAATAACTGTAGGATGTAGGTGTTATTATTATCCCCATGGCACAGATGAGGAAACTGAGGCTGAAAGTGGTTAAGTGACTTGCCCAGCATCATATAACTAGTAAGTGTCTAGAGTAGGTTTCAACTCAGTTCTTCCTGACCCCAGGTCCAGTGCTTAAACTATTAGGCTTCCTTTAAAATAACTCGAACAGGCACTAAGTGTTACAAGAGTGGAGAGGAGGGTGATGATTTCTGAGAACCACAGAAGTCATGAAAGATATCTTAGAAGGATCAACACTGAAACCTGGCCTTAAGAGGAAGGTAGGATTTAGTCAACTGCAGGGAGTCAGGTACATGTATATGTGGTGGGATAGAATGTATTAGCTGGCCTTTCTTATGTGTACACTGGGAGCAAAGGTTGGAAAGCTAAGTAGAGGTCAGATATTGAAGAGCCTTGACTATCTTGCTGACTATTATCATGACACAAGGAAAGGTCCTAAAAAACCTTTTGAAATAACAGAGAAAAAAATGATTATATCAAGTCTCCTGAAACTTTTAGTTGATTTTATTGTGTTCTCGTTTGAATTTTGTTCATCCAAGAAATATTTATTAAGCATCTAATATGTCAGGTAGTATTATTTTCTGGTGACACAAAAACACAATGATCCCTCTCTCTCACCCTTGGAACTGCTATTCTGTTAAAATACAAAGTCCCTTGCGAGATAAATAGGAAGTCAATTTTTTATAGTTCTTTAGTTCTAAATATTTTATAACACAAACCACTTAGCTTAGGAAGACCATATAAGAAAAGCCATCCATGTCATATTATACTCATTTCATAAGGAAAGGAAGGATTAGCATTATTGGATCTGTTATTTATTTGGAGTGGGGAGGGAATGCTGGAGCATAGGGGAATGAACTTGTGCTTTCATTAACATAGAGTACACTTGGTATGGAAACTCTGCCTAGGTGAACTACAGAGATCATCATTTTTTTTTCCTGTAACTTACAATAGTACAGGGTTGCTTGAGGCTTGGGAAGCTAAGTGACTTACCCAGCCTTACACAGCTAGTATGTAGCAGATGCAAGAGTTGGATCCAGACTTTCCCTACTTAAATGACAGTCTTCTATCTACTACATCATGCTGCCTCTAAATTAAGAGATGCCACCCAGTCATGTGACTAGTAGATGACAGAAGCAAGACTCAAACCAATGTGTCTTGATGCCAAGTCCAGGATCCTTTTCCTTCTACCACTCTGATAGAATATTGCAAACAACCAGAATAGGTTGTTTATTTGTGCACCCAAAATAGGAAATTAGTAAGAACTTTTGCATTACTGCACCATTCTGGATGATTCTTACTTTATCAAATGGTATATGGAGTCACAAAAGACAATTCATTGCCATGAATTGATAATGAGAAAGAACCAGCACAGCAGGCATAGGTAGGTTCCAAAAATAAATAAAAATACACACGCATGCAAGCGCGAGCATGTGCGCGAGCACGCGCGCGCACACACACGCACACACACGCAAATGCAATAAATTCCATTGGCTCCCTATTACATCCAGAATCAAATGTAAAATCCTCTCTTTGGCATTTAAATCCTTTCCCACACTGCACTTTTTTCTAGCAGTATAGTTATACTTTAATGATACTTATACTATACGCCCTCTTACTTATTCAGTGACAGACCAGTACTTCAAGATACCTCAAATTTCACTTTCTGTAAGAGGCCTTTGTCAGTCTTCCCCTATTGTTAGCACCCTTCCCTCAGAGATTACTTCCCATGTACAATGTATATGTCATATATATTATATATATATGCATTCTTTTTGCATGTTATCTCCTACATTCAAATGTAAGTTTCTTGAGAGAATGAAAATTTTGACTTCCTTTTTATCCCCAGGGCTTAGCACAGTGCATGGAGGATAATTATTAGCACATAGTAAATGTGTGTCTACTGACATGTTGAGTAATAAAGTACAGAGGCTGAAATACTATGTAATTGTTGAAAAATCTAAAGATACAATGGCCAATTCAATATTACAGATTTTTAAAGAGGATAATAATTGCTCAGAAAGTAAAATTTTAATCAGTATCATTTCAGAAGGAAAACACTTTCAATGAACAGAAAACAGAAATTGTTGTAAAATGTGTCAAGCTACTCATGTTCATATATGCCATGGGGAGAGGGACGTATGTTAATAATGTGGGGTTTGGAATGGGAAGTGTAGAAACTCCTTCCAGTGACATATACCAACAATAAATCTGTAACTTCCAGTTTTAGAGAGTTGCCAGGGTAATGAGGAATTAATTGCCCTGCCAAGGACCAATCATCCAGTCTGTTTGATTTTAGTTTGTTTGTTTAGTTTTGTTTTGTGGGGCAATGAAGGTTAAGTGGCATACACAAAGTCACACAACTAGTAAGTGTCAAGTGTCTGAAGCTCAATTTGAATTCAGGTCCTCCTGAATTCACAGCTGGTGTTTTATCCACTGTGCCACCTAACTGCTCCTACTCCTCCAGTTTGTATCAGAACTAGAAATTGAACCAATGACTTCTTTTCCTCAAGATAGGGCCTATATACATTATTCTATATGGCCTATCATATTAAGCTTAAATTAGGAATGTTAATATATATCTTTGAGGTAGGTTTAATTACTGCTTAGTTTCAGAGATTCAGAAATGGGAAAATTAAGGATCTTTCTAAAGGCAAATTTAACAAAGGCAATTTTCCCATTGTTTGCCCCCATGGTAGATCAATGATATTTTAAATTAGTGGATCTTCCACTTCATTTGTAGTATAATATTATTTTATATAAATTAACTACATATTATAGATATGCACTGTCCAATGAAGTAATATCATAATGGTCTAAAAATCACAAATTGAGGAATCAAGTAGCAAGCTGCAATGAGTTTTCTGTCTGCTTCCCCTCCCTCTTGACTAGATTTTACAGTTCTAGGTAAGAAGGCCTCATTTTAAAACCTACAATTATAATATTTAATTTAACCCAAACCACCTTCTTTGGAAACTGAAGAATGTTTTACTACAGTAGGCATTTGTGGATAATTATCTTTCCTAATTTGAAATCACACTTCAGGAATATCTAGACTATTGACGCAAAATAGAAACACTAGTTTAAGTAGAATTCTCTTTCAAGAATTCTGGAGCAAATTTATTTTATTTTATTTTTTTAATTAAAAAAATAAAATTAAAAAAAAGAATTCTGGAGAAAGGATATTAAGAGGCAATCAAAAAAAAAGAATGTTTTCCATCATTTTATAAAACTATGAAGATTTGAGAGGTTGAAACACCTGATACTGAAATTTATACAAAATATTATGTTTAGAAGATAATCATTTTCACTTGATGAATTTGTATCCAAAAAAATGAATGAATAAGGAAAAATAATTCAGCATGTAGGATGGGAACTTTTAGTAGATTGGCTCTTTTCTATATCTTTGGGATTTTTTGGTTGGTTGGCTGGTTTTGGTTATTTTTGGTGAGGCAATTGGGGTTAAGTGACTTGCTCAGGGTCACACATCTACTAAGTGTTAAGGGTCTGAGGCCAGATTTGAACTCAGGTCCTCCTGAATCCAGGACCGGTGCTCTATCCACTGTACCACCTAACTGCCCCTCTATAACTTTGTTTTAAAGAAAATAAGAAGTTCAGATGGATGTTCTTCAAGACAAAGTTGAGGTGGGCTATTTCAAATAAAGCAAGCATTGATAAAGTGCCTACTCTTTGCCCAGAACTATGCTAGATTCTGGAGATCCAAAGATGGATGTGGGGAATGGGAAAAGATATGAGGAGCATAGAGATTAGAGAAAGAAGAAATTGTCTAATAGAAAAAATTTAAAAGGCAACAGTAGGTATTTGTTCTTTACAAAGGGAAAGGAAGTACAGTCTTTTTAAGGAAAAGAGTGACATTGCCAGATCAGCATAAAAGAAAACAAATTTAGCAGGAGAAAACTGCATATACCAAAGAGAAACACATAGTAAAAATGAGCATGTCATTGAAACCTTGGCTTGTAAAATGCTATTTTATTTATCTGAGTACAGATTGGCACTGGTAGGCACTTTTCACAAACTTGCCTATTTTTCTCATGTTAAAAATTATACTGAACAAATATGCATTTGCATTGGCATCTCAAAGTCATCCACAATGAGAATATGGAATGAAAAGACCGTTTTTAAACTGTAGGGGATGATAAAAGAATTACTTTAAGTCATCAGAAGGACAATGTCTTTAAAAAAGTTAATTTGGGGGCAGCTAGGTGGAGTGGTGGATATAGTGCCAGCCTTGGATTCAGGAGGACCTGAGTTCAAATCTGGCCTCAGACACATGACATTTACTAGCTGTGTGATTCTGGGCAAGTCACTTAACCCTCATTGCCCCACAAAAACAAAAAACAAAAAAAAAAGTTACTTTATCAATAAAGGAATGAAGTGCATGTTTCTTTCCCCTTAAAATATCTAAAGTTTTGGGGGGCAGCTAGGTGGCAACAGTGGATAAAGTACCGGTCCTGGATTCAGGAGGACCTGAGTTCAAATCCAGCCTCAGACACTTGACTCTTACTAGCTATGTGACCCTGGGCAAGTCACTTAACCCCCATTGCCCTGCAAAAATAAATTCTAAAGTTCCAGGAACATGTTTCTAATTTTCTAATTAAAATTCATTTTATGGAATATAGATGACACCAATCACTATTACCCTGAAAAATCCAGCTCAGTGAGATTCTTTATAAAGGTAAAGAAATGTCTAATATGAGTGGCTACTATATTGTAAGTGTTACACACCTTGAAAAACAAGAAGTATTTGAAGATGGTCTCTGCTTTCAACCTAGTTAAATGCTAGTTAGTAAGAAAAGACATACATATTTGGAAATTCAAATAGTGTCAAGTAAATAACTTGAAGGCAACAGTGAAATAAACAACTTGAAGGCAATGTATGATTAGTGACGGATCTTTGTCAGACTTCCTCAAGTAGGTGAGGAGTAAGCTTTGAAGAACAGATAGGCTTTGGACACTCAGAGAGTATGGACAAAATAACGGAATTGAGTATATGATACACTAATCTGTAAAATAAATACATTTTTTGAACATAGCCAATGTGGAAATTTATTTTGTTTGTCTAACCTTATGTGATACAGAGGTCCTTCCTTCCTTCCATCTTCCTTGCTTCTATCTTTCCTTCATTTGTTTGCTTATTACTTCCTTCTTTCATTCCCTCATTTCTTTCTTCCCTGCCTCCTTTATTCTTATATACTATGTTTTTTGTTGGTTTTTTGCGGGGCAATGAATCCAGGGCCGGTGCTTTATCCACTGTGCCACCTAGCCGCCCCGCCTCCTTTATTCTTTTTTTCATCCTTCCTTCTCAATGAAGCTATTTCTGATTCCCCATGAAACCCATCACCCTCTTTCCCATAATCTACCTTTTATTTATTTTTTAAGAAGCCTGTATATAGAATATATACAACAATATGTATCCATTATCTCCTTTGGTAAAGTCTTAAAGATTTTGAGGACAGGGGGTTTCACTTGGCCGGTGGGGGGGGGGCAATGACAGTTAAGTGTCTTTATCAACATACATTAATTATAATAAGCATGTATTTAGTGCTTATTATGCACCAACCACTGTATTGTGACATTTTAAATCCCTGTAGTCAAATAGTTTCAATTCTACTGAGGGGAAATCACTTGTTAAATGAAAAACATGTGTAAAAATAAATACGAAAGGTATAAAAATAAATATAAAATAATTGCAGGGAGATAGAAGAACTAATATTTGATCAGGTTAGGGAAAGCCTAAAGCAAGAATGGAGGATAGCAAAGACAATAGGTATGGTTCAATAGAATCAAGTGAAAGAGGAAAAAATGGAGGCACAGTTCTATCCAGTTTACTCAATGGCTTCAGCCATAAAATTGGGAAGAAATGTAGAATGATAGCTAGTGGATATGTGAGAAGCAAGTGGACTTTTTGTTTTATTTTGGTTTTTATTATAAAGGGAAGCGAGGTGCATATTTGTAGACACTGGGGAAGGAGCTAATAGGTAGAAAAAAATGAAGAATAGTAAGACAGTAGGAATGATAGATAAGAAAATCCTGATCTGAAGAAGATAGGATGCAATGGCATCAGCAGTACATGTAGAGGCATTTGCCTTAGCAAGATGAAAGTCCAATTCTTACTCTAATACAAAGCTAAAGAAAGAAATCTGGGGAAGACATCCGAGTGATGAAAGAGTGGCAGAGGGAGCTCTTGGAAGAAGGTCTTAAAGAAGGGAAATATAGGTATAGTAGATTCCAGCTACTACCACAGTCATATTCCTGATATAAGACCAACTATTATCTCTTCCTTCTTCTCCAGTCATTCACCTTGGGAGTCTCACAGAACTCCTTCCATAGCCCTCGAAAGTCTCTGCACTCATGTCATAAGGCTGATCTCAAGGTAGTTTCATCTCTTCACAAACTGGGAAGAACTACAAGTCCCAGGGGGTTTGTGGCCATTCACCATCTTATGAGAGGCTGTTATATTTGTAGGCTTCAAAAAAAGGTGTCAGTGGAACATCTAGAGATTAACGAAGAGCAAAAGACAGCAAATAATCTATAGGACAAGCTTCCAGAAATTAGAGGGGTAGCAAGCAGAGTGCGAGTAGAAGATTTAACTTTAGCAAAGGAAAAAGCCTACCTCTTCTTCCAACTAAATGTTGATTGAATTTAATCTAAATACTGAAGTGGCTTTTTTAGGAAGATTAATGATTTGACACAGGATTTACAAATGAATCAGAAGGGAAAAGCAAAAGTCAGGAAGTCCAGTTTAGAGGGTTTTGCAATTTAAGGCAATGAGGCTTGGAACAACATGGCAGCAGTAGAAGGGAATGGAAGGGGTAAATGATGATTATATAATGAAGGAATAACCAACAAGACAGCCAGATCTGATGTCCTATTAGTCTATGATTCTGAAAGAAGGAAATATTCTTTTGTTTCCAGATTTCACCTGCGGTCCCTGCAAACTCTAAATCTCTCATCCCATGATCTCAGTCTCCTCACCAGAGACATGTCACTGTCTCTTCTTATAGAAATAATTGGTAATTTTCAAATACTTGTCATTTTTATTCAGTTAATAAATACCTCTCCTGCAAAAATACTTGAAACCACTGCAACATTTCATCTGCCTATTTCGTTTTCCAGTATATTTTCTTCTTTCTTACATTTCCATAGCTTTTACACATATCAACTATATTTTTAAAATTTTCCTGTAATCTAATTTCTATCTAAGATTACTACCCTTTTCACCTCAAACCACTCTTCCACAATAATACATGCACACACGTGCATACATGCACACAGAATCCCTCATATAGAAACACTGTTTAATTTGTTGTGGCCTAAAAGCAATGAGTAAACATTATCTATTAAATACCTAGTATACAACAGATACTATGCTAAGAAATCAAGGGTATAACATGAGGAATATAGGATTCAAGTCAGGCAACCTATTTCCAGCATTGTCACAAAAAAAAAAAAGTGTGATCTTAGCTAATATCTTTAGGGCCATTTTTACCATCTAATATTAGAGAGGGGGGAGATTTTGAAATAGATTATATCTAAGACCTTTTTCACTAAAAATCTAAGCTAGATTTTCTTGTTTCCTCCCATATGCAGATGATAAATCCCATTAGTCTGTCATTAAATCATGATGGCACATTTCCCTACAGATGCCTTACTATAATTTCAAAATAACTTTTAGTCATTTTCTTTTCAGAGCAGACTCATTCTCTATCCCCTATGAGCAACTGAAAAGCTTTGTGTCATTTTAATTGGGGTGTCATTTCTTTTTAAAATTAGTCATGTGACTAAACTCATTTAATTTATCAGCATGGGAAATAATTACCCATTATTATTCTTTAATGGAAATAGATTAATAAATATTTTACCTATAGGATACAAATAATCCATATGCTCTTTGGGAATATTGAAAAGTCTGGTGATTTTTTAAAAAAATCTGAGTATGTATTCTAAAAGAAAAACTGTAACTTGGGATATCATAATTTTCCTATAGAAATCAATATTGGAAGATGGCATTTTTTACAATATTGACTTTTTTCACCAGTTTCATTAATACTCAGAGAGAATGTGTGTCATTGTATAAAATATCATTAGATTATAAGTTTAGTTTATTTTTCTTTTATGAGAAGCTATTTTGAAAGTACTGCCAGAAACACATAGCTCTCCCACAAATTGTCTTTGGAAAAAAAAAAAACAACTAAAGAACTGCTTCACAGATTCCCTTGACACCTACTAAGTATGAGCTAATACAGCCTCCATGACACCTACACACCATCTCAACATCCATTGCAGCATTTGGAATGCCTGTACTTCCACATCCTACACCTTTGTATGAAAAAAATACTGAAAACTGTTACAGTAATTGAAGCTTTGGAAGTCATCAATGACACTTTTGCTTAATCTTTTAAAATCTGTCACTTTGGGGTAAGAGAAAAAAACATTTAAAAACCCTAATGGTTTTCTAATAAAAATAGCTATGACTGTAATTCACAGATGGTTTACTTTTACAGGAGTCAGAATGACATTAACATTTCAATCTAAGCTAAGAACACTGTGTCGCCCAGGGAGTGCTAAGCAGAGAGTGGCTCAGTAGGAGAACATTTTAACCTTTCTTCTCTTCTGGCAAGAAATATCCTTTGATTAGAGAACACAACCCAAATCGAGGCCGGCAATGATATCCAAATTTGGCCTGATATCAGAATCCTATCTCAGATCCATTTGATTTGATATAGAACATTCAATACCTTTTACCATAATCACTTTACATAAGTACATTACAGAGAGTGAAGGCAAAATGACCAACCCTTCTGTCAATTGATTCAACTCAGAGTTAACATAAGTCCCTGGAAATTTAGAAATCATCTAATCTTGTTTGTTTCCAAGACATGGGAAGCTCATTAAATGGGCATTGCCAGTTAGAAACTGAGCATCAATAATAGTCATATGCCTTCTGTGGATGAAGATGGATTCTCTAGCTTGATTTCTTAGGAGGCACTCTGTAATGCTAATTTTATTCTACAACATTATACAAAATGTCTATGATCACAGTAAAATATCAAGTAAAAACTTTGTTTGCCTTGCCTACCATAAATTATTTGACATTGTTATAACCTTGGTGATCAAATAATAAGAATTAATATAGAGTTCTTTCAGCAAGCATTTAGGTAGTATCTACAATGTCTATAACACTATTCTAGATAAAGTAAAGATCTGAGAGGCAATGATAACTAAGATATCACCCCTAACTTCAAATAGTTTACTAGTATAGTAATAGTGGTTATCAGTGACAATTCTATTTTAAGTAGCAGTTGCAAAGGAGTTCATATTCATTCTATTAGACTTTGATTCCATTGATACAATGACTAGGTCTTCTACCAAATTTATACTCTTCTCCTGAATGTATTTGTAGATTTTGGCCAGCATCCATGTACAGAAGATGCTTAATTAACATTATGCATCTTGTTACCAAATCTATTTTTGTTCATCCTAACATTTTCAATTACCATCATTCTCATTTTACAGATGAGAAAACTGAGGCTCAGAAAGGATAAATAACGTATTTATTTTCACACAACTAGTAAACAGTGCATCCAGAATGTAATTGAGGCATTCTAATTCCTAGTATACTGTTCTTCTAACACTGTCATGTTACATCATGCTATCAGAGAACAGTGCACAAAAATCAAATTAGAATGTAAAAGTAAAATAATAATATATGTGCACAACATTAGAATACAGAAGAGGGATATCATGGGTTCATAGACTTAGAACTGGAAAGGACTTTAGAGATCATAGCTCAACCTGATCATTTGGAAGCTGAGAAAACTGAGACACAGAGAGGTTAAATGACATTCCCCAAGGTCACACAGACAATAAGTCACAGAGGTGAGACTTAAACCCAAGATCCTCTAAGTAAATTAAATATGTTAGATATTTCTCAGCTTTGCCTATTATTCAAAGTGTTACCACCCAATGAGGAACTAAGTATTTATTGGTTATGTGTTTATTCACTAAACCAAAACATAGATCTTTCAAATGTTTGATCATATCAAACATCCAAGTATTTTCAAAGACCTCAAACCAAATTTAATAGTGATATTTGATAGTGACTTCAAAATTTGTAAAGGGACTTTGCCTCATACCCTTCCACTATGTTATATGAAACTATTTTCTTTTATGAGCATACTCCTCTTTATCTTCATAGTTTCCCTGATCACCTCTCTGGACAGTTTAACAGTAACTGAAAGCTATTTTCCAATAAATCAATCAATAACCACCTTTATTTCCTATCCTATCCCATAAAGGTAACCCTTTCATTAATTCCCCTTGCTTCAATAAGAGACAAGATAGGACCAATAATCTATTTGTTCTCCAGGTCCACTTCCAGACTATTTATCCACAATGATTTGATTTTCTAAGATATTTCATAAGGCCACCTTGTCCATTTACTTGATTGCATTGTTTTTTGCCCTTCATAACTTATTTCTAGCTTCACCAATGACCCATCAACCCAACTTCCATTTTCTTCTACATCTCTCATCTTTCTATCATTATAGACAATTTCTCTGACTCTAGATATTTATTTATGTCTTCTTCAACAAAGAAAATAGCTATATAGAAAATAAACTCATCCTTTGAAAGAAGATGGAAGAGTATGAGCAGTATCACCTAAATGAAAGAGTGAAAAGAAGTGAAAGAAAAAATAACTTAAGTAAATCTTGGTGAGAGACCCAACTAAGCAGTGTCATTCCAAAGGCATTTAAGGATGAAATTGGAATGTGGGCATTAGGAAGATGAAAGATGGAAAAGATCTGAAAAGATATTTTGTAGTAATTTTTTCACTATCAAGGAAAATGGAATAATTTGTCCTCTAACATCACAATCCCAGGTATACTTATAAAGGGGGAAATTGCAATGTCTATGAAGAAAAAAAAGTGGGAAAGATCTCTTCATTAGTTTAAGTTTCTACAATTGTGTTAGAAGCCACACAATTTTGAAAGCTGAGAGGAGGGGTATCTCTAGGAAGGAAAGAGACCAAAAGAACTGAGAGGAATCAGATCTTATCATTGACCTCTCCAAAAAGAAAATAAGAGAATAAAAATTTTAATAAAAATAGTAACTCACATGCTTACTTTCCCATTTATATAAAATTTCTGAGAATTATATACATATGCAACAAGGAATAGATGGGTTTTTACATTATAATCCATAGTAAACTATGTCTTACAATGTCAGCAAGTTTAAGATCCCACTGTAGTTACTATTTGTTGACTATAAAAAGGTCTTTGCTTCAGGAGAGCAGGATGAACTCTTAAAAGATCTAATTCAATAAGTGGTTGTCCATGCATACAACAATATTATATGATTCCTTGAAAGATATAATAACAGATAAATTAGTACTCAATAGCCTTCTCATCATTAATGTCAAGTGAGTCATAAAACAGAAAGATATCTCTTTCCTCTTATGGAGGAGAAGTAGTGCAGTATCCACATCAAAGAGTGATTCCTTATAGTTATTGAGGTCCTTCAGATGCTTCTATTCTGAGTAAGAGTTGTACTGTTTATATCAAGCCCAATAACACTAAGAGGTGCCTAACTGAGATCCATTGTCACTCTAAATAGTCTGAACTAACTACACCCACAGGAAAATCTAAAGGGATGAAAATGTTCCTATTATTCAGAAAAGTATGTATAATGGAATGGACAACCTATATATCCCATGCATCAGTATAGATATTTTGGAGAAACACTACAGATCATTAATTCAGTCTAGATTTTCTTTTACAATTGATCTAATAATGAATATCTAAATGATAGATTACAAGGTGAAGCCAAATTGCCTTTATGGAATTGCAAAACTATTTTGATAACTCCTGGCTTGGAACAAAATTTTCATCTTTTTATTACCTCTGTTTTCAAGAGGGTTTTTTAGAGATTCAATAATCTTTTTTTGTGTGGGGGGCATTTGGGGTTAAGTGACTTGCCCAGGGTCACACAGCTAGTAAGTGTTAAGTGTCTGAGGCCGGATTTGAACTCAGGTCCTCCTGAACCCAGGGCCGGTGCTCTATCCACTGTGCCACCTAGCTGCCCCAATTAAAGTAATCTTAATACTGTTATCTTAAAGACCAGAAATTAAAAAGCAAAGTAGAAGCACATAGTAGTCACTAGTAGGCTGAAACACATCACAAACAAGGAATTATAAAGGAGATTTGACTAAGTGATATCATGAAAGAACTAATCGAGCAGTAAAGATCCTGGGTAGTTTGCATGGAAAGATACAAGAATAATCAATTGATATGTCTCATGTTCCACTATTATAACTTCAAGATCAAGAGATGTCAAGGAACGATCCCAATATGTTGGGTGTTCCCCTGGTAGAAAACTGATGGTACAACATGTACAAGAGTTGCACAGGATTGATAGGCATGTATGGGTTGTAGCCTATGTTAATGGGAACACCCTCATCAATGATAACATAACTCCTTTTAAGTTTTTCAAGAACTAATTGAGACCATCACAAATTTATCCTGTATCACTTTTGTTCAGCATTTAATTTATTAATTTATTTTATATTCTCTACTTCATTCCCTATGATGATTGCTTTGGACATCCAGTTGCCTCAAATCATACTTCTAATCCAAAGTGGTTCTTGACTCCTACTGGGAAAACTGAGGTTGACTTTGATAGCCTCACTGGACTAAGTAATGAAGGTATCCTTTTCACTTCAAAATACTTATCTCCACACATAGATACATAGATATAATTGTAACTATAGATAAAGATGAGAAATGTCTTTTGCTAAGGTGGAACCCAAAAGTCTCTTTATCCCATAATTTCTCACTCACAACTAGAATTTGATCCTTCATTCATTTTCTGCATCTTCATCATTTTCCCACTTTCCCTCTTTCATAATTTCTTCCCTTCTTACTATCAACACACTCCATCTCACTTCAAAAAAGCCTTCACCAGATCCTGCTGCCTTCTAATTCTGCTGTTTAATTTCTCTTTAACTACAGAAAATTTAACACTGAGTTCTTTCCTTGCTGCTTTCAGTTCCAAACCACCCTCTCACTTCTGAATCCTTTGAAGTACAACTCTGCCCCTACTTTTCTACTGGCAATATGCTGGCAAATGTCACTATTGATCTTCTAGGCATTAAATCTAGGGAAATTATGTCACTTCCATTCTTTTTCTTAACTTCTTTCCAGCATTTGGCAGTTTTGAAAACTCCCTTCTTTTGAAATTTTCCTTCCTTACTTTTTATGATATTATACTATAATGATTGACCTCCTACCTCTCTCACCACTCCTACTAGATTTTCTGTACTGGATAATTTTCCTCCTACTACTTTTTACATGTGAGTAATCCATGTAACTCCAAAACCACTGTACTTAAATCTCTCATACCACTTTGTTTCTATGTGAACTTATCTATTCCTGTGACTTCTTTATCCATCAATATTATCTGCATGACTCTCAAATATACATTCCCATTCTTGAATTTCTCATGAAATTAAGGCCACCTAGCTGCCTATATGTTTAACTACTTTCTGGACATCTCTATTTGGATGTTCCAACACATCTTAAATTCAGGAATTCTTAACCTAAGGTTTATAAATATGCTCATTTTTAATGTTTCGATGACCGTATTTCAATATATTTCATTTTAACCTCGTACATTAGTTTTGGTTTGGTTTGGAATTTTTTCGTGTGGGTTTTTTTTTTTTTTTTTGGTGAGGCAATTGGGGATAAGTGACTTGCCCAGAGACACACAGCTAGTAAGTGTCAAGGGTCTGAGACTGGATTTGAACTCAGGTCCTCCTGAATCCAGGGCCAGTGCTCTATCTACTATGCCACCTAGCTGCCCCTAACCTCATACATTTAAAAATTATTCTACAACTCTTTCAGTTTCACCAGACTGATAAAGGGTTCCTTGATACACACAAAAATTATAACCTCTGTCTTAAAAGCTGTATGTCCAAACCAAATTCAGCCTATATAGCTACACCCCTGCCATTTCATTCAATTGTATAGTTATTTTCCCATTCTAGAAGCCATTTTCCTCCTTCCCTTAGCAATAAGTCACCAAACCATATGGTTTATTCTTTCAAAATGTTTTTAAAGGGATCTCTTTTCACCCAGTCATGGTCCTTAAACCCTCATACTTAGATTGTGATATTGGTCTTCTAATAGGTCTTTGCCTTCAATCTCTCCCCACTCAAATCTAGCCCACACAGATCTTCCAGATAATTATTATTTTTTTAAACATTGGTTTGTATATTCCAATATCTATATTTAAAGACAATAACAGCAAAAACAACTAACAACCTTTTCCACCCAATAGCTAAAAGTCTAAACTCCTTACACTGATATTCACATGAAGTTACACTTAGTTCTAAGCTACCTTTTTAACTTTCTCCAAAACTTGCAACCCAAACTTTCAGTTCTTTCCAGATTATTCTACCAATATTTTCTTGAATCTGCCTTCAATATTCATGTACCCATAGCTTTGTTCACACATTCATACTGTCCCAAAATGTTGCTTTCCAACTGATCTTATATCAATATATCTACCTATTTTACCATATTGATCTTAGTCATTCTTGAAGGACCAAGTCAAGTATCTCCACTTTTAAACAAAGCTTTTCTAAATCACTACAGTCTACAGTGAATACCCCCTCCTTTATATTGGTGTAGTAGGTTTGTATCTGCTACCATTACTTTGGCCAAATCAAGATACTGCTTTGTATTTTATTGCACTGTTCATATTTATATGTCTTGTTTCCCCAACTACTCCATAAAGACATTGGAAAGTAGAGCTCAAGACATATTTCTTTGAGTTACCCTTGCACCCATTAGGTGATCCATTGATCACTCTTTGTTTATTGTCTGATAGGTTGGGCATATGTGACCTGGCAGTCTTACTTGCTTTTGCTATTTCTGAGTTTTGCTTTTATGTTTAGCCTTGAGCACATTTTGCCTTTGAGATTTAGTTCACCACTATGAATGACATGTCACCTTTGGTGATGAACAGATAGATGACATGCCCCCTCCTTTCCAATCCCTGTCTCACAGATTTGTTCTGCATTGCTCACAGACAGTACCAACTGTTCTTCCTGTTGATTGCCAGAATAAGTCAGTAGTTGAAAAAAAAAAGACCACGGATTGTGGAAAATAACTGGGGCTGCTGGATGGGAATAACATTGTATAATAAAATTCTAGTTAGACAATCTTCTTTTATTATTTTGAGAATTCATTTGACATGGAAAAGCAAACTTTAGCTTTAAAGGCTCTCTTCAGACAAGGAGTACATCAAAACAGTACATCAAAATTAGATAAGATTACATGACAGATGTAACTACAGACAAAACTTTTTCAATGATCCATTAGAATATTGAAATCATATGAGGTGTTAAACTGGGAGAGGTATTTGCCAGTCTTGTAAGATGCCTAGTATAGTCAGTCACCTCCCCTCCAATAAAGCTGAGTCGTTATTATGGAGTTCTCCACAGTCCATATTTACTAATGACATTATGGTAATTCTATCAGGCCTGAGATCACTGCAAAGCTTCTTTAGTGAAATACACAGTAATGTCAAGAGATAAATATAACAATCCACAGTACCAAAACAAATTTGACCAAAAATAATTTCACACATTGCCTAAATTATGACATATGAGGACAGGAAAGTAATTTGTGTGTGTGTGTGTGTGTGTGTGTGTGTGTGTGTAGCAGCTGGGTGGTACAGTGGACAAAGCACTGGGCTTGGAATAAGGAAGATGATCTTAATGAATTCTAATTTTGCACCAGACACTGACTATCTGTGTGACCCTGAGCAACTCACTTGACCCTGTTTGCCTCAGTTCCTTATCTGTAAAATGAACTGGAAAAGGAAATGACAAACCACTTCACTATCTTTCCCAAGATAACTCTAATTTGGTCAAAAAGAGCAGGACAGGACTGACAATGATTTTTTTGGCCGGGGGCGGGGGGGGGGGGCGTATGGGGGTTAAGTGACTCGCCCCAGGTCATACAGCTACTAAGTGTCAAGTGTCTGAGGCTGGATTTGAACTCATGTACTCCTGAATCCAGGGCCAGTGCACCACCTAGCTGCCCCCATAACTGACAAGGATTTGAACAATAGCATTTCTTGACAAATTCCATGGTTGGTCAATCAGGTAATCTCAGAAATGAAGAAAAATTGATGTGGCTAAACCACTACTTCAAAAGTCCACTTCACCAGCTTCTATTGAAGATTCATCATGTTAAATTCTGGAATGCCATGATATAATAAGAATAAAAATTCTAAGTTGCACAAAGAATAATAAAAATGCTTCTGGTGTATGAAAGTTGGTTGCCATGTTAGCATCGATGACCTCAGGGGCTAGAAAAACCATAAACAAGTCATAATTTAAGATGTGTATGTCAAGCAAGGAATTGGATTGGATATATCATGAAAATGATTGACATCAGGTGGATAACTTGAATGATCAATTGCTGCCCCAGAAATTGATTTAATAAGTAGTAAAAACTACTCCCAAGCATTCTATAGATTGCTCTAGAAAAACTCTATGAGGAAAATCAGACAAAAATCAGAAAAGATGAGACTACATAGATAGGTTATTTTCTGAGCTATTAGAGGGAGTGGCTTCACTGATGAAACCATAGATATTTCAAAATATCACACTTGAAAAATCATTGTGGCTCTCTTTATAAACTATTTGGGAAGGGGTTGGCTAAGTCAGTAGAAAAGAACAAAGACAGCCTTTGACACAAAGATACCTCCTTTAAAAAAATTTCAGCTTCAACCATTGGCTTTGACACTTTGGCCATTTAGAATTAGCTGGTAAAGAGCTAGCAGAATGCCACCTTTTTTCCCCTAAAGAAAAAAGTGGAGCAGCTAGGTGGTACAGTGAATAAAGCACCTGCCCTGGATTCAGGAGGACTTAAGTTCAAATCCAACCTCAGACACTTGAAACTTACTAGCTGTGTGACCCTCAGGAAGTCACTTAACCCTCATAGCCCTGCACAAAAAAACAAAACAAAACAAAACGTGTTTGAATCACCTTGAAAACTGGAGTTGTTAGCAACTAAGAATGTTCTACCCACCACCAGCAAGAAATGATTATGGGTTGTAGTAGAAGGTTTATGTTAACATATTATAATGTATGGTAATAATTCTTTCTTTTGAGTTAACTTGGGGGTAGAAGAGATATAACAGTGTGAACCCAGGCTGCAGGCTCCAGGGTAGGATTTGAGAGCCAGATCAGCAAAGGGAGAGTTGTACCAGAGAGCCTGTAGAAGAGAGTGAAGTCTTGTACGAGCGGACTGATTGAACCAAGATGGAAATGGAGGATGCTCCAAGGCATGGTAGAATGATTTGCCTGAAGCTTTGCCTATGGAAACTCCTTAAGAAATAATGGGGGCAGCTAGATGGCGCAGTGGATAGAGCACCAGCCCTGGAGTCAGGAGTACCTGAGTTCAAATCCGGCCTCAGACACTTAACATTTACTAGCTGTGTGACCCAGGGCAAGTCACTTAACCCCAAATGCCTCACTAAAAATAAAAATTAAAAAAAAAAAAAAAGAAATAATGAACATGGGGGCAGCTAGGTGGCGCAGTGGATAAAGCACTGGCCCTGGACTCAGGAGGACCTGAGTTCAAATTCAGCCTCAGACACTTGACACTTACTAGCTGTGTGACTCTGGGCAAGTCACTTAAACCTCATTGCCCCACAAAAAATAAATGAATGAATGAAGAAAGAAAGAAAGAAAGAAAGAAAGAAAGAAAGAAAGGAAGGAAGGAAGGAAGGAAGGAAGGAAGGAAGGAAGGAAGGAAGGAAGGAAGGAAGGAAGGAAGGAAGGAAGGAAGGAAGGAAGGAAGAGAAGAGAAAAGAAATAATGAACATGTTCAAAAGACTTACTTTAAAGTATTCTAAAGGAGAACCAGATTGGTAATAACTGTCATGATATCAACAACTCCCTCTCCCCTCCACCCCCCCCCCAAAGAAAAGAACAGAAAACAAGTGAACAAAAACCTCCTGCCTTGAAAAAGTATACAGTCATACTTCAACATGACTAAATTTTTCTGGAAATTATTTAAGATAAAACAATGTTACAAGAGGTAGTTAGTTCCATAGGAAACATGTTCTGAATCCAGTGGAATTAATTGCAATTGCTTACACATAATAGCATATATGCTTTGCAGGGAATCTTATTTAAATTCTCTCATTTGAAATTCACAATAACTTCAGAAGCTATGTACTACAATCATTATTACCCTCATTTTACAGACGAGGAAGCTGAGATTCAGAGAGGTAAAGATGCTTGTCCATGAACACACACATCATTTCAGAAATGGGATCAGAACCCAGGTGTTCCTAACAAGACCAGCACTCTCTCAGGAGGTTATTCTCTGCCTCTCACTCCTAGAGTTCTTGAAGCTAAGATAGTATCATCCTAATTATTGATGTTAAATCTCAGGTAATTGAGTGAATGGCAGTATAGGCGCATTTTACTACATTATAATGAGACAAGAATAATTCGTTAATTATATTATTCCCAAATAATATTGATCAGGTCAGTATTATGTTAAGTGTGCCAATCATGTCAATATCATATGGAGTATGCCTATAAGTGAAAGATCAGATAGATAAAGAAGGATGTTCTTAACTTTGGAAAAATGAATAATGTAACTAGCCTGATCTATAGACAAATTCTCATTATATTAAAATGGTTTGGGCCATATTTGTCTCTTTATCCCAAAACAGTATTTTGAGGAGAGCAAATAATTTATAATGTGTGATTTACAAAGGGAAAAAAAAAGGACTTTGTAGATATATAAGATAGAGTTCACATATAAACATTTTTTCTTCATGTAAAAAGTGAGGGTTATTTTGTATTTTTACCAAACATAAAATGCCACATTATTTAAACATGTTTGAACATAGATGGGCATGTTTGATGAGAACATTAGTGATAGAAAACATGAATGGACAGAATTAAACAGCTTAATTGGATTTACCAAAGGGACTTTCCAGAAAAATGACTAGAATAATCAATCTCACTATAAATGTTCTCAGAATACAGAAAACGACTCAGAGAAATTAAGTCGTAAACACAATTTTGGCATATGAAAGAGCATTTCTAATATCTATCTGATGACGTGTTTAAGATTTCATATAGGAGGTAGCATTGTATGATGCTATCTATATTCACTCTACTGACCAAAGCCAATGTTACCTTTTATTTAGGAGAACAAATCTTAGTAATGCTCTTTTATATTCTAATCATCAAATTTAAGTAAGATCTACTCTAATACATGCCATTTTCTTTCTGAAATTCCATGAATATACTAAGGATTTTGTCTTGACAATAGTTTTACAATGTCTAGCAGAAATAGATCATTGCATTAAACCACAGTTAAGTTTGGTTGATTATTGGGAAGCAGAAAGGTATATAGATCTGTTTGGTCATAGAAAATATGAACATTATACTTTTATTAGAAAAAACTATGAAATTTTGTAATGCTGGCTTATAACAAATATATTCTAAAATAGATTTATTAATAGATTTCTTATATCACTATAGTTTCCTATTTATCCCTCCTCTTACTCCTTGCAAGAAGTCCTTCCTGTATAGAAAAGAATTTTTTTAAAAGAAAAGACAATTGAGCAAAACCAATCTATACATCAAAAGAAAATCTGACAGTATTTGTAATGATATACAACTCCAGATGCTCATGCGAAGAAAGAAGGGGTGTTTTCTTAGATCTCATTGGTACCAAAGTTGTTCTTTTTAATCTTTCCACATTCACTTTCAATTGTTATATGCCTGTTATAGTACACACACACACACACACACACACACACACATTTTCTTTCCTCTGCTTCACTTTGCCTCATCATTTCATGTCTTTCCATGATTTTCTGTATTCATTTTATGGATTGCTTCTTATAGGATAGTAATTCTATTTGCCATTACATTTATATACTACAATTTTTTTAGCCTCTGCTCATTCAATGGGCATCTTCTTTGTTTCCAGTTTTTTACTACTACAAAAGTGCTGCATTAAACATTTTGGAGCCTTTCTTTTTGTCAGTGATCTCCTTGGGGTACAAATAAGTATTTTTAATAATTTCCTTTGGCAAGTGTTTTCATGACTATCATCATACTTGATTGAATAGATCTTATCATTAAAGCTGTTTTGTGAGAGTTGGTTTTAGGCTATATGAAAGTGTAGGGCAGAAAATAATATTCTCAATAAATGGTTGTTTTAGATAAGAAAATAAAATATCACTCAGGTAATGTTCTGTGTGAAATTTTCAAATTTACTGTTCAAGTCCTATTTTGTGTTACAAAATTACAATAGAGACAGTATATCATAAAAGTTAGCATATTGGGCTTAGTGTCAAGAAAATCTAAATTCAGATTATGCTTCTGCCACTTAATTGGGCAACCCTGGGCAAGTCACTTAACCTCTACGTGCCTTAGGAAAAGCCCTACAAATTGTTTATTAAGTTATAGATTTTTTTAACTGCTAAAGAAATCACATATTCTTCAAATATTCATAAGTTCATTATAAGTTATGACAGTAGTATAGAGGGTAAGCAAACAAAATGCGAACTGTGTTTCTGGATGGAATTTATATATATATACATATTTTTATTCATGTGTGTATCTCCTACTGTACTTATACAGTCAAATAAATGATTAACACATTGATGTAAAACAAGTGGAGCAAATTATCAATACCATTAAAAACCAATTAGAATATCTGAAGGTCTAAAAAATAAAATATTTTAAATATGCAATTTTTTGGTTTAAAGTACAGTGTATATAGTAACTCAAACTATGCTTAGTAATTATTGTCCCAAGAATTCCAAGTCAAAACCACCTGTTTAGTATATAGAGATAAGTGATTTATAATTAGCATGTCAGTTGGTAGAATGATGAGTGGAAAATCATCAAGGGACTTGAAGATGAGTAAAATGTTTTGTTGTCCTCAATATTTCAAACATTACTCCTTGTCATTCATTGAGTTTACATGATTAATTTTCATTATCTTTGAAGAGGGTATGATTAGCAAAAGTAAACATAGCATAACTCCTATCTCAATTAACACAAATTCCAAATTATGGAAGTTGAAAATAATTAAGAATAACTCTGATAAAAATCCTAGTTGTGATATTACTTGTGTGACTTTGACTAAATATTTTTTTCTTTTTTAGTCTTCAGTGTTATCACCTATAACATAAGAAGGTCCTATTAAATGATCTTTAAAGTTCCTTTCTGGGCTAAATCCCATGTTCTTGTTTTATTGTTATATAATGTTAATAAGAACAAGAACAGCTAAAGCCAACCTGGTAATTTAAAAAAAACATTATTCCCACAATCTGATTTTTAAAAGTAATTAGTATTAATGCAATGGACTGTTTCTTTGTCAGTGCATTTACGTAGATGATAAGGAGAGACCAGGTGTAAAGACAATGATAACCAAAGACCAACACCATAATCCTGGATGGTGATTATTCATTTATCAAAAGCAGCTTTCCACAATCCAGAAAAGAAGACCTTAGAACAGAATATCATCATTATCATCATGTCAGACATTTAATGAGTACTCCAGGTGTGTTTCACAGTGGACTAGAAATCCCTAGGTGATGTGCTTAATAAATAGATAAGAGTGATTGCTAATTAGCATATCACTTTGTAGAATATCAAAATGTAGAACGTCTAAGATGCCTGAAAATGTTTAAAGCAGTTTTTTTTTCCTCTTGAGGATTTTAAACATTCTTCCTCACAACTGTGTTTAAACCATTATTTGTATTGCAGAGATTGATTCAATAGACATGTGTCTTTCCTTATGGAAGTAACACTCTAAAAGAAATAAAAGTTGTTTGTTGGGGCCACACATTCAGCAAAGTGTTTGTGTCCTACAAATTGATAATATTCCTATTTGCATGTATTTTGCATCTTGTTTATTTCTGGTGGTAAATTTAAGGTAAGTAAAGGATTACAAAGGAAAGAAAAAAGTGGTATCTGGAGACTGAATAAATAGAATTCATTCATATATGCTCTTGTCTCCAAGCAAGAATGATAAAGTCAGCTCTGTCATTTTTTTCATCAAGAAGCACAAAAACTATATTGTTGATACATGTTTGTCCAAAGATGTGAATATTCATGCAAAAACACTGGTGCCTGATTATTTAAAGAAATGTAATATATTGTACAGAACTGCTGAAAGGGAAGGCCCTTGTACTTTTACATATATGTGATGATGTTAAAAAAAGGAGACATACTTAGGGAAAAAAAATAAACAAACAAGCAAGCTGTTATTGCTTTTGCTGCTCCCTCCCAGCCTTCTCCTGGAAAAAATCTCTGCCCTGTGATTATTTACCCATCATCATTTTGGCATTTCCTTGCTGTTGAATGTTTCCCTGCTGTTTGTGTTTTAGACAGGAGTCCGAAAAGTGTTTCTAAAATACTGGCAAGCTGACCAACTCAATGATTTGTGCCTTCAGCTCCAGAGGAAAATTATAACCTGTCAAAAAGGTAACAATTACATGCAGATATTTGTGAACCATATTTTTTGCATACCCACACAAAGCTGTTGGGTACAGTAGAATATTTTAATCTCTAAATTGTAATAATTATACATTTATATTTCTGAACTGTGTTTTTATTTGTTATGCACACTTATTTGGTAATGAGGTAAAGCACAGCTTTCCATTTATGTAGAATCCACTTTTCAATTGACTATGACATTAATTATCTGCCACAGTATTTGCATATGCAGCTTCTCAGGGGTTACAGAGCATTCCCTTTTGGCTAATCAACCCTTAACTTAGTCATTTATGGGTGGCAATTTTTATAAATCTTATGCTGTACAGAGGAGCAATTTAATACATTGAATTATTCTTTACTAATTTCAACAAAGATGTAATGGTAACAATCACTGATATTCTCCTCTGATGATGCTGAGCTATTATTGTTAAAGTCAATGCCAGAGGATGACAAGTGCTGTCAGGTTTTCCACAAGCTACAAAGACTTCATATACAGGCCTAGTAATGAACTATTTGTTGTCTAACTTTCAGCCCATCTACATTTTAGGGCTCATCGCCATCTTGTCAGTAAGGTGATGACTTTATAGCCTCAGCAGTTTTAAAAGACTAACTACTAAAATCTAATAGTACTGTAATGATTGGAATGATGCCACCTGCTGGAGACTTACTATAGAAGAGTTCCGCCCATGAAGCGAAGGTCTTTGAGGGCAAGACCAGGAGTCTTTTCTTTGGCGTCAGGAAGTGACAAGGGCTAGTGGGAGGAGGAAGGAAGAGACTGGCACTCGCTCTGAGGCTCTTTCCTGGGGACTCTGGCAGAGAAGGGAGCTAAAAATGCGCTCTCCCTTTAATAGACAGGAATCTAGGCCTTTCTCTCTCTCTTTACCAAATTCTTATTCTCCTTAATAAACGCTTAAAAGTCTAACTCTTGCTAAAGCTTATAATTTATTGGTGACCACTCACTGGATATTTTAGACAGGCTAGCTAGAATTTTAGCCCTTAACAGTACTATTACAACCTCTTTCAATTATCTGCAACCACTATCAACAAAACTACCACCACCACCAGCACCACTACTACTACCAATACTACCACAACTATCACTAGTAATAACAATCACTAGCATCTATATAATACTTTAAGACTTGTAAAGTGCTTTAACATACTATGTCATTTGATCCTTACATCAACCCCAGGTAGTTGTTATTACTATCTTCATTTTATGGATAAGAAGAATGAGACTGAGAGATGAAATATTTTGTCTGTAGTCACAAAACTACTAATTCTCTGAGGAAAGTTTTAAACTCAGGTCTTCCTTAACTTTTCTCATGCATTACATGAGGCTGTGATCTTAAACTTAAGCCCTGAAGATTATTTGTTAAATGTGGGGAGGTTTGATGGGGGAGAATAATGTAGACCGATAAAAACACAAATCTTTTAAAATACTGAAATGTAAGATTATATATTTGTATGTATATTCATGTATATACATATGTATGTGTATATATTATATATACATATACACATGTTGTGCATATACATTCATATGTGGGTATACATGCATATATATAGTATTGTGCTCATATACATATATATATACATATATGCACTATATATATATATATATATATATATACACACATACACACAAATACACACACATACACACACACTATATGTGTTTATTGAAGGTAAGAAACAGTAGAATGAATTTGGAGTCAGATGACCTGGGTTCAAGTCTCTCCGTTGCTACTTAATATTTTTGTAAGCTTGGAAAAGTCCATTAAAGCTCTGTGGATCTCAGTTTCCTCATCTATAAAATGAAGGTTTTGAAGTAAGGCAGCATGAGAGGGATCAGAGAGCTGGCCTCAATGCAAGTTAAAGACTGGTTTCAGGGGAAGCTAGGTGGCACAGTGGATAAAGCACCTGACCTGGATTCAGGAGGACCTGAGTTCAAATCCAGACTCAGACACTTGGCACTTATTAGCTGTGTGACCATGGGCAAGTCACTTAACCCTCATTGCCCCACAAAACAAAAAGAAACATAAGACTAGTTTCCAGACACATTTGTTTGACTCAGTGCCCCTGGCTACAATGACTATAAATTCTTCTTCGATCAGCACTGTTGGCAGAATTTCATCCTGGGAATCCTTAATCAATGAAACCACAGATTGATTGTGTGTGTGTGTGTGTGTGTGTGTGTGTGTGTTTATAGATTAACAGGATAGGTAGATAGATGATAGAGAGAGAGATAGAGAGATAGAGAGATAGAGAGAGAGAGAGAGAGAGAGAGAGAGAGAGAGATAGCAGGTCTTTTTATTACAATTATAGACTTCCAGGAAGGCAGAGAGTAAGTCATAAATTTTATTCATTAATTTTGTCCTAGCTTCAGAACTCCAAAGATCCATGATCCCATAAGTGTGAATTCTGCTGCACAAATAATAATTTCAGCCTTTCAGGTAGCACATAGCACTTGAAGTTAAGACAGACCTATGTTCAAAACCTGCCTCAAAAACTTTCCTAGCACTATAACTCTAGACAAATCACTTCTCTCAGCTTCAGTTTCTTTATAATAAAATGACGACAATAATATGAGAAGAGCTTTAAAAATCTTAAAGTTCCATATAAATACTGGGTAATAGGAAGAGGAAGAGGAGGAGGAGGAGGAGGAGGAGAAGGAAAAGTGGTATTGTTACAATTTACTAGATGGTCTTTTAGAATTGCTGTGGATAAAGAGCCATCACTCTACTGTAAAGATGGCAATGCGCCCTTGAAACTTAAGTAGGCAGGAAGTTAGACATCTGACATGCAGTCCATCTCCAGGTCTATCTTAGAAGCTTCTGTGTGTATGTGTGTGTGTGTGTGTGTGTGTGTGTGTGTGTGTGTGTGTGTGTGATTGAAGGGACTGGATTAGATGACCTCTGAGGTATTTTCCAGCTCTGAATCTTATTATTCTATGATATTATTAATTATCCACCCCTGGAATTTTGCTTATGGTCACAATGGCACTTAAAACCACGAAAAATATGCTTCATCTGCCATTTATATATGAGTGAAATATAACACCCCAGCTCTATTCCAAGAGTGGGAGAAATAAACTGATCCCTTAATCATAATCATAATAATGACTAATATCTAAGGTTTGCAAAGCTTGTCACATATTATATAATATATTACCACAACAAGCTTCTGAAGTAGATACTATCATTATCTCCACTTTAAAGATGTGGAATTGAACCTATGAGAGTTTGGAACTCATCATGGGAAGCATAGGTACACTTATTTTTATTTTGGAAATTTTTTAGCATTTAAAATGTTTTCTTTGTAAAGGTATCTTTGGGGAAAATCCATTTATGACATTAATTTTTCTGTTTCATTTGGTTTTGTTATGACATGGCTTAGACAACCCTTTAGATGATTTTTTTTTTGGTTTTTTGGTAGGGCAATGAGGGTTAAGTGACTTGCCCAGGGTCACACAGCTAGTAAGTGTCAAGTGTCTGAGGCCGGATTTGAACTCAGGTACTCCTGAATCCAGGGCCGGCACTTTACCACTGCGCCATCTAGCTGCCCCTTTAGATGATTTTTTAAAACTTAGTTTAACAGGAAAAATAACATGTTTAGATCAATTTAATTAAAATAATTTTAAACCATGATTATTGCCATAAGTTTGAACTGTATGGAAAGGCAGAAAGTAAAGAGTTGTCATCATTTTTAAACTATTTTTTGGTAAATATTTTTAAAATATGTATTCTGAATCTTATAATTTAAAGCAAGTTAACAAGGAGTATCACAAACCTCTGATCCAACACATTAAGCATGCAACATGTTGCAGCCTCTGTGGAAAGCCCTTCATAGGTTTACACTCAATAGGGAGAATTTATACTCCATCTTCCAGGAAGAGAAACCAATGAAAATCTTTGCATTATGTAGTTTCAGAGGTTGTGTTGATGTGTTCCATGCAGCTGAAATGGAAGAAATATAAACTGACCAATAATTATAGAAAGGTTTATCATGGAATAGTGGCTTTATAATCAAAACACCTATGTTGAAGTTGTCTCTTTTACTCACTAGTTGTACTTCCCTAGACAAATCATTGTCCTTCTGTGGCCTTAATTTTATCACCTGAAAAATAGGGGAAATTTTATATATCATACATTATGTATTTCATAAAATTGTTGGGGGATCAAATGAGTATACACACATATATTTGTGTGTACATATATATATATATGTATATATACAAATACAAATTCTTTCTAAATTTAAAGCCTACAAAATTTTTTTCTATTCACTTCTGTATGTGCAGGGTAATGGTAGTACCACAAGAAGTGTTTAAGCAGAGGCTGAGCCAACACTTATAGGGGGTAGTGTTGGTAAAGGTTGAACAATCACTTCTCTAGGGGTAGGGGGAGGGCATAAAAACATTTTTAAAGAATGTTTTAACTTTATTTTTCTCAATTACATGTAAAAACAGTTTTTTAATATTTGTTTTTTGATAACTTTTGAGTTTTAAATTCCTTTCCTCCTCTCTTCCCTCCACAAGAAGGCAAACACTCTGATATAGATTATACATGTTCAGTCATGCAAAACACATTTCAATATTAGCCAATTTGCTAAAGAGAACACAAATGCCTGCTCCACCCCCAAAAAGAAAAAAGACACACAAGAAAAATAAAGGTTAAAAAAAGTGTGCATTGGTCTGCATTGAGACTCCATCTGTTCTTTCTCTGTAGATGGATAGCATTTTTTATTGTAAGTCCTTTGAAATTGTCTTTTATCATTGTACTGATGAGAGTAACCAAGCCATTCACAGTTGATCATCATATAATATTGCTGTTACTTTGTACAATGATCTCCTGGCTTTTCTCACTTCACTTTGCATCAGTTCATATAGTCTTTCCAGGTTTTCTGAAACATCCTGTTTATTTCATGTATCACAATATTCCATCACAATTATATACCGCAGTTTGTTGGCATTCCTTTAATTTTGAATTCTTTGCCACCAAAGTACTGCTATAAATATTTTTGTACGTATAGGAACTTTTCCTGTTACTTTGATCTTTTTTTTTTGGGGGGGGGGGAGATAGACCTAGTAGTAGTATCACTGGGTCAAAGAGTATGCACAGTTTATAGACATTTAGACTAAGTTCCCAATTCTTCTGGAGAATGTTTAGACTAGCCCACAAGTACACCAACAGTGTGTCCTAATTTCTCCACATCCCCTTCAGCATATGCCATTTTCCTTTTCTGTCATGTTAGCCAATCTGACAGGTGGGAAATGGTACCTCAGGGTTATTTTAATTTTCATTTCTCTAATTGATAGTGATTCAGAGTATTTTTTTTGTTATGACTTTGGATAGCTGTGATTTCCTTTTCTGAAAACATGTTTGTATCCTTTGACCATTTATCAATTAGGGAATGACTTGTATCCTTATAAATGTGCCTCAGTTTTCTATATATTTGAGAAATGAGGCCTTTTTCATAGAAACTTGCTATAAATTTTTTTCTCAATTTCCTGCTTCCCTTCTAAACTTGGTTGAATTGGTTTTGCTTGTGGAAAACTTTTTGGAATGTGATTTAATCAATGTGATCTCTTTTATATTCTATAATGCTCTATATTGCTTGGTTGGTCATAATTTTTCCCTTATCCATAAATCTGACAAAGTATCCCATGCTTCCCTAATTTGTATTTGATATCACCCTTTATATCATTATATTGGCATCTGGTGTGAGATGTTGGTCTATTCCCACTTTCTGCCAGACTGCTTTCCAGTTTTTCCAGAAGTTTTTTTTTTCAAATCTTTCATTTTTGTCCCCAAAAGCTTGGATCTTTGAGTTTATCAAACACTAGATTACTATGATCATTTAGTACTATGTATTTTGTACTGAATCTGTTTTACTGATCCACCATTTTATTTCTTAGCCAATTGTTTTGATGATTACCACTTTGTTTGAGATCTGGTACTGCTAGGTCATCTTCATTCACATTTTTTTTTCTTTAATTCCCTTGACATTCCTGACCAGTTGTTCTTCCAGATGAATTTTTTCTCGCTCTAAAAATATTTTTGAAAGTTTGCTTGGTATGGCACTGAATAAGTAAATTGATTTAGGTAGGATTGTTATTTTTATTATATTGGCTTGGCCTACCATGAACTAATATTTCTCTAATTGTTTAGATCTGACTTTATTTGTGTGAAAAGTGTTTTGTAATTTTGTTCATATAGTTCCTGGGTTTGTCTTGGCAGGTAGACTCCCAAGTATTTTATATTCTCTGCAGTTATTTTAAATGGAATTTCTCTTTTTAGCTCTTCCTGCTGAACTATGTTGATATTATGTAGAAATGCTGGTGCTTTTAAGTGTTTATTTTATATCCTGTAACTTTACTGAAGTTATTAATTATTCCAACTATTTTAGTTGATTCTATGGGATTTACTACCATATCATCTGCACAGAAAACACTTTTATGTTTAATAGTCATTATTATCATTTTCTCCATTTCTTTTTAAGTCCACAAAACCACAAAATAATAAATCAAGTCCTCATTTGTATTGTTTGCTCATTTTTCATTACATTTTGAGATGTAAATAATCTCACTGAAAACTTAACAATGGTTCTCACAGGTTGGTTGGAGCTGACTCCCATTGTTGCTATTTTAGAAACCATTATTTTATAGATGTTACCTCCCTCCCCCACTGACATTCTACTGTTCTCTCTTGTTCCAGACCTGAAAAATTACTTTATTCCTGGGTATCCTAACCCCCCATACTATTTTTCTTCTACCCTTCCAGATTGACTCTAACTGAAGAAAGTCACAACTACATTAATCTCCCATACTTTGAATTTATAAATGTATAATCTCAACTTTCCTCTCTCAATGGCTCACAGCTACTGCTTGTCCAAATCATATTAGACTACACTTACTGACTCTTGGCATTATCCCCAAAGCATCTGTTTCAAACACCTTTTCTATTCTACCAGCAATTATTCAACTAGGCTCCTACTCATCAGACTTTTGGCTGGCAACTTCTTCAGTAAGGTTCAGGTCATACTTCACTCAGGTTTTCCATTGCCCAAAACTTCTTGGCATCATCATCATCTCTCTTCTTCCATCCTTCTTCTACTCATACATGTTTGGTTCTATTTCCTACTCACTTCCTTCAGAATCTTGCTCTAGAAATTATTCCCCCTCTCTCACATATCTTCAAATGCTTTCTCTCTATTGGTTCCTTTCCACTAGCCTCCAAATATAATCTCCCTAAATCTTTTTTTTTTAAAGGAACAGCCTTCCTTTGACCCTCCTTGCTCATCCAGAAACCATTTCTCCTCTTGTACTGCCATATTTCTTAAACTAATTTTCACTCTGCACTCTAATCAACCTGGCTTCTTCTAATAGTTTATTAAAAATCCTCTTTTAAATGTTAATTGCTGCCACTTCTCCCCCTTAGGTAATCCTTGACCCCTCACCAGTTTTTGACACTGTAGACCCTCTTAATAAAGCCCATCTGCTCCCTTAGATTCAGAGCTACCATAATCAGGGCCCTTCTCTTAGACTTTCATTGTCCCTTTTCCACTCCCAGCTGTTTAATGTGATGTTCCCCAAGGTTCTCTTCTTAGCTCTTTTATCTTCATTTTTGACACTGTCATTTGTAAATAGTCTTCATTCTCATGACTTTGAGCATATATTCTATCTGTATAGGATGGGGATGGATCTTTACAATAAGCAGTTCTATAGACCTCAGACAGAACTATACATGGTCTAGATACTGACACAACACTCCAGCTTTATTGGAAGTCCAATTTTCCCTTAACTAAAAAAGTCTTTAGAAATATCTCTGGCATTCTCCATAATTAGTTTTTCTCTCCTTTATGAACCATTGTGTTGATGCATTATATGACATGCCAAGCACTTATATCCCTGACATAGGTTCTGCAACCCCAATACTCTTGATCTGTACAAAAATATAAATTTATTTTATAAAATATTATTTCAGGGCTTATGCCTATGAAAAGAATACATTTTTTATCATTTGGATTTAAGTTGTTTCCAATTCTTTGGGTGAGCTTTATTTTCTCCACTCTACCTCTACCCTCACCCCCCCCACACACACACACATACCTTTAGGAATGGTTGAAAAGGAGGATGGACGTTTTTGCTATAAATGTAATAATTTGAATTTCAAATTATATTACCAGGAGATTATCTTTCTGAGTATATGTATTTATTACCTTCTAGACAAAAGGAAAAAAAAGTTTTATGAGTCTAAAATCTACTACTCTTTCTGTCACCTTAAAAAATCTCATAAAAATGTCAGAAGAAAAATGGGAAATTAATTTCCTTTTGTGCCAAATCATTTTCTTGAAGTAATTAATCTTATGCTAAAGAAGCCAATTTGTTCCATATAGTATAGCTGAAATGATCAAAAAAGACAGTTGGGAATAATGATGGGAAAATGGAGTCCCTCAAATTCTTAGAAATAGATGTCACTGGGTGAATGTTGTTGTCATATGGGGAGGGGTAGGGAACAATGAAGGGTGGGTGTGGGGAAAATCTGGTTTATTCACGTTAATACTTATTCACGTTAATACAAGTAAGCAGACATCATAGAGTTACCCTGAACTTCACCCTTCCAAAAGACACACTCTTCCTTTTTGAAAAATAACAAGGATGAGTAAAGATCAACTTGTCTTGTTCTTCTGCTTTTCTCTTCATCTGGTGCTCTTAAGTCTAACTGCATTTTATTCTACAATATTTTATATTCATGGAAGCTTGATTGTCCTTTTGATGTTTACTTTTTTTTTTCAAATTAGTTCAGCATGACTGTTTTACAGTTTAACTTACTACAGTACCACTACATTCCAGAGTAACTATAAACGTTCAGTGTTGTCATCTGAAAAAAAAAAAATGAGCACTTTAAATGTCTGCATATTTTTCTTCTGAAGCCTTACTTGTAGACAATTTTGTTCACTTCCCCCTTGTAATCATCTGGTCATCATACAGATAACTCACTAGTTCATTCCAATTTCAAAGAAATAGACAATGTGAAGGCATTTAATACTTTAGATTTCTCTTATCCCAACTCTGCTCCCCACCCTACCACCAACAAAAAAAGTTTTCTTTTGCAAAATGGATCTCTTGTTTTTCTTTTACTCATTTATTCATTCATTCTTTTATTTAGTTTCTTCCTTTTTTGATCTTTCTCCCTTCCTCTATTCCTTCCTTCCCTCTTCCTTCCTTTTCCACTAAAATTCAGAGACATCTAAACTCATCATCATCACTTCTAGGATTTGGACATTTGAAGTTAGGCTTTTAGGAATTAATAATACAGGTATAACTATAATATCCATGTAACATGAAACAGTTTTGAGGATTGTCCTTTCTTTTGTCCAAGACCTATTAGTAATGGAGAAAATCAGTAGGTTTCAAATATTTAAGTAAGAGTATATTACCAGAAATGAGGACTCATATAATACAGATTGGTCCATTAGGATGGGGTAGAGGGAAGGATATTTTCATCTGAAGTTGATAAAGTATTATACATATTAAAAGATTTTTCACCTTTGTCTTTTAGATTGTATTTTTTTGTATATCTAGTCTGGCTCTTCTATTTTTTCCAGAACTATGAAACTGTATCTATAGATACAAATCCATCTATCTATCTATCTGTTTACCCATCTATTTATCTATCCCTCTATCTATCTATCTATCTATCTATCTATCTATCTATCTATCTATCTATCTATCTATCTATCTATCTGTCGATCGATCTATCTATCGATCTATCTATCTATGCCTTAAATGAAGCATAGGATAGGGCTTAAGTGGAGGTTAACAGAGGTTTAAAAATACACACACATATACATATATACATACATACATATGCAGGTATATGTGCAGGTATATACACACTTGTGTTATCCTCCAATTAAGCCCTAGAACAAAATCTCATTGTGGTACAGAGTAGACACTGACTTACTAAAAACTAGTCTAAACTTAACAGGTGCTCGGAAACTAGAAATATTTAAATTACAATCCTGAATTGGTGCTGTTATCAAAGGAGTAGCCCTAAGTAAACTCAGAGAGACCCACCACCAGAAAGTTGGCCCCGAGATGATAATATTTTTTTCAGCCCCAGCCATCAATAACATTCGTTTTAGCATAAAGGAGCTTCACCCTGCCTCAGTAGAATATGTACCTACACATAAAAGGCCTCATTATAAAGATTATTCCTGGTAACCTATCCAAGTAAATGATATTCTTAACATAATCTTTGAATTTATGATAGCTATTAATGAATTTTTAAATCTCATTTTAAGGTGGTGAGGATCCATTTCATTATTTCTTTTACAGTGAGCTTATATTTATCAGTCTGTAACCCCATTATCAGTCATGCAGCTTAATGTCATTGTGACTTTGCTTCTGTATTTTGGATTCATGTTTCTCTCATCAGACCATCATTTTGTCCTCTTCTGACAGTTATAAGAGGCTTTCTTGCACGCCAGCACTTGCTGCAGAAGATGAACATAAGACAGCAAGAGGTCACTTCAGTAAAGAGTTTTCTTCAGAACACGGAAGACATGGGCCTGAAAACATATGATGCCCTTGTCATTCAGAATGCTTCTGATATAGCTCGAGAAAATGACCGGCTCCGCAATGAAATGAACACAGCTTACCACAGAGAAAAGTTAGAGGTCAGGAACAAGCAAGAAGAAGGCACCAAAAGGTAAGTGTGCAAAACATTTTTGACAGCCTTTGTAAGTGAGCCATTATCAGCATAAGAGTTCAGAACAACTCTCAGCTCCATGCCATTAACAAACTGTGATCATAGGAGAAGGGGCAAGGAACAAGCTCCAACTATGTGCCAAGGCCTGTGCTGAGCACTTTACAGATATTGTGGCAGTATGTAGAGCAGTATGTTTATCAAGCAGTATGTCACCTGCATATATTTTGCTAGTGGCAGCATGGTGTAGTAGATAGAATGTTCAGCCTGAGTTTAGGAATATCTAAGTTCAAATATGGCCTCAGACACTTATCAGCTCTGTGACCCTGGCCAAGTCACTTAAACTCAGCCTCAGGTTCCTAATCTATAGAATGAGGATCATGTATGTGAAGTGCTTTGTAAGTCTTGAAGGTTATTATAAATGTGAGGTATTCTATTTGTTTTTGTCATTGTTGCTATCATGATTATTATTAGGGAGGCAACATGATATAGTAGTAGAGAGCTGTCCTTTGAACCAATAAGACCTGGGTTCAAATTGTACCTCCACCACAGGCTGCGTGAACCTGAGCAAGTGACTTACCATTGTGTTGCCTCCAGAAATACTCTCAAACTATAATTTTCAAAGCAGATGAGGTTCTGAACTGGTAAGGATTCTTATTATAAAGAAATCCTGGGGGGGTGGGGTTGCTACGTGGCACAGTCGACAAAGCACAGGCTCTGGATTCAGGAGGACCTGAGTTCAAATCTGACCTCAGACCTGACACTTACTAGCTGTGTGGCCCTAGGCAAGTCACTTGACCCTCATTGCCCTACAAAAACAAACAAAAAAAGGAATCATGGGATTGGTTTAAAAAAAAACACACTATGATGATGATGATTGATGATGATCCAATTACAGCTTCAGATTAATATTTTATATATTTAGTTAATATATTAAATATCCTTGTAAGCAAGGCCATAATTACAGATGCACATATCACAAAGCCATCTATAATCTCTATTTTGAAGGTCATTAATTTTGCATGCTATACTTGTTTCATTTTGTGAATACCTCAGGCCATCTCAGATTTTCTTTTTAAAGTATACGATAGCTCTATTTTTAGCAAACAGATTTAATTGGGCTTTTAAGGTTTTTTTTTCATTCAAGCACACTGAACATAACTGCTGACTTAGAGAAGCTTCTGGAAATTTGCCAAGATAATTAATAAGGAGCCATTTTAGGAGAGACGAGATGCCATGAAATCAATATAAAGAAACGTGTCTGTTCTAGTCACTATCAAAATTGACACATTCTCTTTGCCAGTGAAGAAAGCTTTTTATTTCTTTTCATTTGAAAGTCTACTTTGAAGGCTCAGCTAGAAATAAAAATTTTGCAACCACCTGTTTCAACTTACAATGGAGTATCCTTCCTCTTATGTGAACGATAAGGACACCTCTGCATAGTAGCAAGTATCAGTCTCTTTGATGGCAGTAATCTGTTCTCTGTGACCATAATTCATGTCTTTAGGGAGATATTTGTTTTTTTTTTCCATAGGAACTCAATAATGCCACATTGTATCTCACTGGAAACGGCATTTCTTTGCTTGTCCTGTGTCAGATTATTTTTATTAAAGTAAAAATGGCAGTGTCATCTCTGGTTAATTAGCTTCAAGTATCACAGTGATTAAATACTAAAAAATCCCTTTGTAGGGAAAAATCAGTAATTAAGCATTACAGTGAAAACAAATTACATACTGAAAACCAAGTTTTTCTCTTCAGCTATTTCATTTACTACATGGGCATCTGGCTATATCTTTTAGAAGAATTCCAACTCTGTTGGTGTTCTGCCATAAAGAGATATAATTATAAAAACAAATGATTAGAAAACTCATAAAACAAATGTATTGACATCTTTTTATCACATTACTCCAGCCTATGAAGCCAAAAGGAAAGACTTTGTTGTTGTTGCTCTTGTCATTATTGTTATTGCTAATGTATCTTTTTTAAACTAAAGAACTATGAATGGTATATGACTTCCACAAGGATATTTATTATTTTCACTGCTGGAACTGAACAATCACTTCAATTTCTCACTCTGCCCAGATGTAAAATTAAGTACCAAGTGATTTGTCAATTTGTTTATTGGATAAGAGCAATGCACTTGGCAACAGACAAGACATATAGACTAAAAGGGAAAGAAAATCATTATGATGGAGAAAATAACTCCACATAATTAAATGATGGCTGATGATGCATGGAGTGAGAGACAGAAATAGGAAAGTAGTAAGGTTTACCCCCATAATTCCATGCTTTGCTTTTTATAAGAGTGTACTCCTTTGGGAGGGAGCCATGATGAACTCCCAACATTTGCTGCATCAGTAACTTTCTATTAAGATGGATTTCCCAGAAATTATCATTCAGATTAAATTCCTAGGTTTTGATTGTGTTTAATAATCAGAGTGTGAACAATCCATTCAGTGAATGCCTGATCAACAATATGAAACTACTTAAGGAAAGCTGCATTTATGTCTGTGTGTGGTGGTGGTGGTGGTGGGGAGCCCAATGCTCTGATTTATCATAAAGCAGGAAATGGAAAAATGCTAGCAGCTTCATCTGGATTTGTTTGTCAGAAGATTACTGCATACACATCCTCTAGTCACAGTAGGGGTGTTGAGAGATTGTTTTCCAAAAGGCTGTTATTATGTTTGCATGAACAGGTTCATTGTTATCATTTGAATAATGCATCTGGGCATCTCTTCTGTTATGTGTGTGTGTTTTTTCTTCTTTCCTTTAAGAGCTGCAGACAAGAGTGGAAAGGTCTCTGAAGACAACTTTGCAGGCAGTCGGGCACCCAAGCATTTTCATTCCAGCTCTGTTCCGGTCCCCATGGCAGTAGATGGCTTAGTACAGTCTCTGGCTGGATCATCCATCAGATCTCCCTCCCTGCACTCTGTGTTCAGCATGGATGACAGCAGTGGCCTGCCATCACCACGGAAACAGCCCCCTCCCAAACCAAAGAGAGACCCCAACACACGTCTGAGTGCTTCCTATGAAGCTGTTAGTGCCTGCTTATCAGCAGCTGCTAAGGAAACAGCTAATGAAGGTTAGGCTGAAAGGAAAAGCATGGTGTGTATGGGGGGGGGGGAGAAAACAACACTTCTGTTTATTGATGTTCTGACATTGGGTCTTCAAATACCTCAAAGAAGCCTTGATGCTCTAGTATATTATTAATAGAAATAAATCTAATTGATGGTTTACTGGTGGCTCTTTAATCATTAAAAAAAATAACATTTTGTTAAAATTTCTAAGTCTCTTGGAAAAAGCTATTCATGCAATTCTCCCTCCCCCTGCCCTCTCCATGACCTCCAACACACACAGCTGTACATAAAATAAACTCCACATTTTGACAATACAAATTTTGGACCCTATTAATAACTAGATTTTTTCCAAGCTTTTTGTTTAAAGAGATATGGCCAGAATCAAGACTTGGGTTCCTGTCTTGTCTATGACACATACTGTGTGACCCTGGCAAGTCACATAATCTATCAGTTCCTGAAGCAACTTTGAAAGTCTCTAAGTTGCTGAGCAGGTGCTGATATGCATTGGCAGAGGAAGTTTCCTCACTAGCAGTTCCTTATACCAGGTCTAGTCCCAAAATAAATAAATCATTTCATCAATTTTTTCTTTTTTCTTTGCATCAAAATTTAGGAAACAAATAATATATATTTCAGCATGCTGATGAGTTAAATGATTCACTGTTAAATTAATGGCAAGTTTTAGTTGATAATATTTGTAAAAGTAAGGGAACTTAAGTTTCTATATTGAGATTCCAGCAACATCTTTATCTAATTGATTAAAGTTAAATTGCACACCCAATCCAAGTCATCTGCTGCTCATTTATATCAGAATTTGGCCCATGGGCCATGGTTTTCCAACCCTTCATTTATATTATGATGACTTACTAGTAATAATTCATCTTTAGCATTATTAAAAATAAATAGGGGGCATTAGAGAATATAGAATTAAATTTAATTTCTTTTAAAAAATAATAACCAGGCATTTAGTAAAAAAAGATAAAAACAGAGAGAGAGAGCATATGAATATTCTCCTGGGAAAAGATATGTGACAAGTTTAGAGTAAAATGCAATACTAAGCTTAGTGAAATCATCCTTGTTAATATATCTGTACAGGCTTTCAGGTGAAATCGTTCTTTTGAAAATTTATTTTAAACTGAAAATTTATTTTTGCCTTACGTAGCTAGAGAAATGCACAAGAAGACTTCAAGATGGTGGTAGAAGAGCAAATGTTGGTTAAATAATCAGGGTATTGGACTTAAAATTATGATGACCTGGGTTCAAATACCTACTCATGCACTTATTAGTTCTATGATCCAGGGCAAGTCAGTTAACATCTCTGAGCTTCAGTTTACTCTTCGGTAAAATGAGAGGATTGGAGAAGATAATGTCTAAAATTCCTTGCAACTCTAAATGCATGATCCTATGGTTAATAATTGATAAGATTGAAGAAAATTATGTTCTGCTAGGATATAGGAAATAAAGATGAGAGTAAATACAGAAAGAGATAAATATGAAAAACAGCATGGAGTGAATACAGAAAAGAGTTTGGAGGGGGAGAATTTTAATTTGATCAGAGCAAAGCAATTGGAAAGGGGGGATTCACTATTGAGCACCAACATTATCATCTTAAACACAGGAAACACAGTGCTTACTGAAGGATATTTACATCTAAATAATTCATCAACACGCAGGATGAGTAGGCCTGATAAATCTCACTTATTCCCCGGTTTCTTTCTAGGTATTTTAACGTGGTAGTCTGCAGGGCTAGGTTTGTGGGATAGAGCTCAACAAATTAAATGATTTTTTTTTTAAATGTGGTGTGTTAGACAGACCATGTGGGGAATAAACAGATCCAACAATAATACTTATGTTGATATAGAGAACATGGCATGATTACAAAAGATCAAGATTAGGAACAAAGTATACCATAAAAAGGAAAATAAGGCTGAAGTTCCACTAGTATTGGCTTTATTCAAGATGGAAGAATCAATATAAAAAGGCATAGAATAAATATTACAGAGTGCCTAGATATGAAGTATAAGAGGAAAGGACATGAGTATTCCAAATGATGTCAAGTTATCACATAAGTGAAAGGAAAGGCCTAATTTGAGAATCAGAACATGTTACTGGTTGATTAATTGGAAAAAGGAAATCAAATTGTTAAGGCAAATTACAAAGAGTAGAGGTATAGATGAGGTTCTAGAAAACAATTTTAAGAAATTTCCTTTTAAAAAAGGAGTCCATTGACATGGAAATAATGTGTCATCAGGAGATGAAAAATATATTTCAGAAGTCTGTTTTTTAATCTAAAGACAAATTTTAAAGGGAGAACTGATTGAGATAGAGTAAAGTAGCTTTTTTAGTCAAGCATTAGTGTGCTAAGGAGAACCACTTTATAATCAGAGAATTCAAATGATTTCTACACATCTTAGTGTATAAATATCTAACATTTCTTGGACTAATGTTGAGAAGGACAACTAACTGGGTTCAAAAAATGAATGAGAGCCAACTAGACTGCATTTGGGAAATGGCACATTGCTTTTAATCATCCCAAGGTTCCTTCTGAAATAAAGGCTCAGTATTTAACACCAATTTTTCAATAGTGATGCAAAATGGGAATGAATTACAGACTATTACAATCTCCAAAGAATTAAAATTATAGATCACCTAAATATTTATGTAGAGAGGCATGGTGAGTATAAAAAAAGGCAGGAGGGAAAATTTCAAAAGAAGACAGTCCAGGGCAGCTAGGTAGTACAGTGGATAAAGCACTGACCCTGGATTCAGGAGGACCTGAGTTCAAATCTGGCCTCAGACACTTGACACTTACTAGCTGTGTGACCCTGGGTAAGTCACTTAACCCTCATTGTCCTGCCAAAAAAAAAAAAAAAAGATGGACCATCCAGAACAATCTCCACATCATTATGAGACATCAGAGCAGAGTTTTTGTAGAGGTTGTAATTTATTATCATTTGAAAAACTTAGATTTTGGTATTACTGTGTTTTGACATATTAAGAGAACATCACTCACTGGAACATGCACATATATATATCTATATGTGTATATATGTACATATACAGTTCATGTATTATATATGCATTTATAATTCTATTTTATGCATTTATATAATATGTATATATTATTTAAATAAGTAAATCACATAAAATATATTGTCATATAAAATGAATTATATAATAAAATAATTGTGTTTTAGTGCATTGCATATTATGTAGCAACACATGTATGCCATATATATGTCTATAAATGTATACATGCATGTTTGCATGTATAAGTGTACATACATGTGTGCACAATACATTCCAGCCTCTTATACAGAGATAGAGGCTTTTTAAAAGGAATATATTAATTTGTTTTGCTTACCTAATTTTCTTTTGGTGTTTCATTACATTTTCCTTTGAAATTTGGTAAAAGGCATCATCTATCTGAACCTTGAGTCCTGAGTCTTGGGAAATGTATTATTGAATGTACCAGACAGGCAGTTAAATGTTCTTTCACCACCTGTAATACTGCACTGGAACACAATCTACCAAAATAGTGTTATAATGAGGTTCCAGCAAATTCCTGAATTTTTCAGAGACCCTCCATTTGTCATCCAATTGTGACTGAGTTTTTGCACCTGTAGTAAAATGTGGTCAAAACTCCTGTTTGCCATTTTGGAACATAGAGGATCACTCTTTATTCAACTGTTTGGTTGATGAAAAGGAAATTTTTGTTCCCATGGAATCAATTCGAGATATCTGGGCTTCAGTGAGGTTTAAACCATGTAACAAATCTATTTTGCAAATGACACAATTTAAAAAATAACCTCAAAGATTCGTCCTGAAAATGGAAAGGGGGAAATAAGACAAAAAGGAATCTTGTGTAAGAATCCCTCTTGTCTCATCTCATGGTAAATAGGCCAGGAGTCAAATATGTGGGAGGAATAATAGAACACATGATTTGAGAGTTCTAGCATTTTTTCCATTGTGATCATACCAGAATTCTGTTTTAAATTGGTCACAATTTGACCCAAATATGACCATGACAATCATATCTTTCTGAATTCTTTGGTGAAGTGTGAAGTTGATGAGTTTTTGTTTTTGTGGTTGCTGTTTGGAAGGCATCTGAGGGCAGATCAATCAATAAATGTCAATAGTTCTGAATAAATATACATCATTAAGCTGAATTTTATGTAGCCAGGATTTATGTTTATGTGTCATTATGATTACTTAATGTCAATATATAATAAGCTAAACTTTTCGTAGAATCTACAGTGTTTCTGTCTAAACATTGGTCATTTGGGTCACAAGGTAATAATAAAGCAGTAACTGTCCAAAGTGAAATTTCTTATGAACTAAATACAATGTATTCATTCTACTGGCCTGCCAGGGATTTGTCTACTTTGAAAAAACAAACAGGTGATGGTACAATATAGTAAATAATGGGCTTTTTTCTTACTATGGACATGGCCCCATTTTACTTGTTCTCTCTAAGAATTTCTATTGATTTAAAGTTAACTTCTTTTCCATTACTAACTTAAGATTTAGAGTTCTCTTTGTTAGGATCCTGTTGGAGAACCGTCACTATGAAAAGGCCTTATTTGAAATGAACAGTGAACTCCAATATCTTAGATAATTCAGTAATGTATTGAAAGTTGATATTCACAAAGCAGACTTTCTCCAAACACCAGTGGCTAAACAATGGAGAATGATTAAATAAGATTTTCAAAATTCAATATATTTTGTAAAATAACATGATGTTATTATATAAAATAATTCTCATTATTTACAGAGGATCTATTTATCTAATAAAATGATTTTTCCATAATATATTGCTCATTATTATATGAGTGAAATGAATCATCCTTCTAAAAAACCAATTGTTCTATACACATCAATAAGTATTTCTATTTGCTTCCTTAACTCTTTTTTTACTTAATTTTGCTCCTATTTGATTCCTACAGTCTTTGATGCTACTTTATGTACATTTTCTCTCTCTCTCTCTCTCTCTCTCTCTCTCTCTCTCTCTCTCTCTCTCTCTCTCGTTCTTGCCCTCACTCTCTCTATCACTTTCTCTCTCTCTCCTTTTTCTCTCTGCAGGAAATATTTATCATTATTTGTATTTCAGATTTCATTTTTTCCTAATACCTTACTACTTGTTGCTCATTTTTTAAATATTTAAATAACTACCAAAGTAAGTTGTAAACAATTTTTCCTTCTTTCTACTACAGTCATCAAAGCAATCTCGTTGACTTATTTAATGACAGTAACCCTGACTCTGTCAGTAATTTTCTGTGTGCCTCCAACTAAAATCAGTTCACTTCTAGCCATCTTAGTTTCCTTCCCTGTAAAAAAATGTGGGATATATGATACAACCACTTAATCAATATGTATTAAACACTTAAACAATTATTCTGTTCAATTTTGCGTGGACAAAATTGAAAATCGAGATGATCTTTGCCCTCAGTGATCTTACATTGTATGTGAGGCTAAAATATGTACATAATTATGTAAATACTGGATATATACAAAATAATTACACAGTTATCCCCCCATTAACAACAGTAGAATTTGGAAAAGCATCTGAAGAAGTTGACTCAAGCTGAGTCTTGAAGGGAGCCTGGGATTCCAAGAGGAAGAAGTGAAGTATTATATTCCAAGAAGGGCATGAAAATGAGAAATTAAATGTCATGTATCAAAAGCAGAGTAGATTTACTAGATTATTAGAGTACAAGAGTCAGGGAGACAGAATGATAGAGACAGAGAAGCAGAGGGAGAGAGAAAGAAATGTGGAATAAACCTACAAAGATAGATTGGGATGAAATTGGGAAGGTCCCTAAATACCAAACAAAGTAGTTTATATATACATTTTCCCCCTGAAAAAGCATTTAATTACATAGAACTATAAAGTTTCTTTGGAACTGGACTTCCAATTCTCAGTTTTAGCCATCTTAACAGGAGAATATGGCAACTTAGAGAATAAGCCTTTACCACAAGTAGAATTAGGGTTTTGTGATACTTTGGACAATTTTTTTGGACAATCACAGTTAAATATAGCCTGGATTATTTTTTGTGTTATCACGTTCATTTTACCTCAATGTAATGTGCTAAACTCTTCTTGGGCAGGATAAAGACATGGTTAGACCTACTCAAATGTAAAAATTGCATTATGCGACTTTCTTCCTTTTCTAATGGATAAGCTGTTAGTCTTATCAATACTAATAACTAATTGATATTTATCTTGATATTAAGAATATTGATATTCTCCTTTTTCACAGAATCAAGTGACTTTTGCTTAGGAACAAAAGGGACTGAACTGAAATGTCAAAGAGAAATATAGTTTAGAACATATTAGAATCCAAAACAGGAAGGTCCATAAAGAGTTAAGTCCAAGCTAGTGTACATTGGGCAAGTTGTCTTTTATTTGAAGAATCTTAACTATCCTGCTCTCTTTTTCTGTTCCAGTGTTGACTCGGCCTAGGCCACACAGTGATGATTACAGCACCATGAAAAAGATTCCTCCCCGAAAGCCCAAAAGAAGCCCCAACACAAAGCTTAGTGGCTCATATGAGGAGATATCAGCACAGAAGCCTGGAGAAGCAAAATACTTAAGTGCTGTAGCTAAAGTAGGTCAGCAGGACGTGATAACAATGCAGAGAGCTTCTTCTGCAGATGGGCCACATCAGGGAATCCTCAATTTGTATATGTCCCAAGAGGAAGAGGAGGAGACTGAGCCGGTATATATTGAAATGGTAGGGAACATAATAAAGAACAGTTCCACTGAGACAGACAGCCCAGACCAAGGAGAGTCTGTTTATGAAGAGATGAAATATTTTTTGCCAGAGGAAAGTAACAATAGTGGCTTGGGAATAGTTCCACTTGTAACTGGATCCCCGCCACTGTTTTTTGACTGCCGAAAACTTCTAGCTGTTGAAGATGGCGACATAAGCAATCAAACCATAGGGACCTTTAGAGATACTTGTGACATTCCACCACCTTTTCCAAATCTGCTTCCTCATAGACCTCCACTTCTGGTGTTTCCCCCAACCCCAGTGACATGCTCTCCAGCATCTGATGAATCACCTTTAACACCCTTGGAGGTCAAAAAGCTTCCCGTCCTAGAAACCAATCTGAAATACCCTGTGCAGTCCGATGGATCGAGTCCTTTGTCTCCACAGTACTCCAAAAATCAGAAAGGGGACAGTGACAGACCGTCATCCCCTGGTCTGACAGTATTTAATGTTTCAAGCAAAGTTTCTCCTCCTTCGACTCCACCCCCTCCTCCCCTCCCACCTCCTCCAGTGCCTCCACCTGCTGCTTTTCGACCTCCCACACATTTTACTTTCCCCCCAGAAACTCATGCTCCATTTTTGGCTAATGCTGGGAAAGCAATGACGAATTCAGAGTTGCCCAAAGTACCTCAAAAACCAAATTCGACCCATGGTGCAGTTTCATCCAGCTCATTTTCTCAGCTGCCCTATTCCCCTGGGAAGGTGGCCAAAGTGGAGCACAGGAAACCCAACTCCAGTTCATCCTCTCCACTACCATATAGTCCTCCAAACTCAAGACCATTAACCAGTCCTCTTGATGAGTTAACAAGCCTGTTTAACTCAGGACGGAGTGTGCTTCGGAAGTCTGCAGCAGGAAGGAAAATTAGGGAACCTGAAGGTAAGCAGGCAGGAACTATTTTCCTTTTGCTCCTATTCAAGAACATATAGTATAATAATTCTGCTAGATCCCTAAGTAAATAAAACATTAGACTAGGAGTCAGGAAAACTTGAGTTCAAAGCTAGCCTCCAATATTTTCCATCAGTGTGACCCTGGGCATGTCACTTACTCTCTTTCTGACTCCGTTTTTTCTTATGTAAAATGGGGATAATATTAGCATCTACTTCTCTGGATTATTGGACAGAAAAAAGTGTGATCTTTGTAAAGTGCTTTGTAACCCATAATGTTTATAATAGAATACATATTCATATATTGTTTAGCTTATAATACATAAGCTTATATAAATGCTAGCTAGCATTTTTTAATGATTTCTTTGCAACAGTTGTTAAGGTGTTTTATTAAAGCTGATGTCAGAATAGGAAATTAGCTAAGCACTATTGTTCCCACTTTACAGATGGAGAAATTAAAAGCTAAGAAAATGTTAAAGTATTAGAATAAAACTGTATACCCAAAATAAGAATCTGGGGAAAATATCAAATATAGAATTTCTGTCCAGTGTTTGGCTTATCCATATTAATAACTCCCTGTATAATAGCAATTCCTGCTCAAGGTGCTTATGTTTCACATTAGTGAGTCACATTAACTTATATACATATAACTATAACCCTCGTGAGCCATGCTTTGTCTATTAAACCATTCTTTTTTTGCCTTTCGTCAAGCTAATGTGGGGTAATTAGAGACAAGTTGCTTCACCCTTATGGCCCTCAATTTCCTCATCTGCAAAACGGGGCTAATATTACTTGCATTATCTACCTCATAGAGGAGATGCAAGGAAAGCACTTAAGGAAACCTTAAAGTGTTATATAAATGTGCATTGTTGTCATCATCATCAATCCTCTGGAGTTTTCCCCTACTGGATTTTAACCAGTTTTGGTTGAATGGATAGATGATGGATGAATATATATACACATATATATTAAGTTCTTACTGTGTGCAAAGCACTATGTTAAACACTAGCTAAAGAGAAAAGTAATACAGAGGCCCTGCTCTCACAGAGCTTATATTCTAACTGTAAGAGACAGCACATATTAAAAAAAATACAATTGAATAATAGATGGAAAAGCCCAGAGGCTGGAGGGTGCTCCAGGAAAGCAGATACCAAGGCTCAAGATCCTTAAGGTATATAGCAGGAAGTCAGAGCGCAATGCTTAGGGGTCTACAGACTGAAGCTATAGAGAAGCTGGTGAAGCCCAGAGCACTTTACCAGTGATAGGATAGATGGTAATACCAGGTCCTCCATCTTACCATGAGGATTGAAGTTGATAACTTTCTGTTCAGCTTAGTTGTGTGAACAGCTTTGCCTATAAATCAGGAGAATTGGCAGGAGGGGCTAGAATGAAATGACAATTCTGAGCTCTCTCCCATAAGATACAGATAGAAGAGGGAACAGATTCAGTGATCAGTGAGGAGATAGAACAGGGATATTCAGAAGAAGATTGGGTAGAATATTTACCACTGGCTCTTGAATGGGCAGTGGCTGTTCTGGTGAGAAGAGATGTCATAAAAAGAGCTTATGTATTACCTCTTCAGACAGAACTGTTACAATTTCTTCAGCTATTATGTCAATAATAATTCTACCAATACTTGAAAGAAATAAAAGCTGTCTTGCTCACATTTCACCAAATATTTGTTTTTGCACATATAAGTCATCTTCTTTATTTGATCAAGTTGGACTATAGACTTTGAGATCATAGATTGCACAGTGTAGTGACTTTTGGGGCATAGTTCCACATTGTTACCTAGAAGGGCTGTTCCAAGTCACAGCTGCACTATTCATGTGCCTATTTTCCCACTGCCCTTCCAACATTTGTCATTTTTTAAATCATCTTTGGGTGTTAGGAAAAACATCGGAGCTATTTTAATCTGCCTATCTCTAATTATTAATTAATTAAAGTATTTTTCATATGGTTATTGAAAGCTTGGATTTCTTCCTTGCAAAACTGCCTTTCTGTATTCTTTGACCATTTATAAATTGGATAATGCTTTTTCTTCATAGACATTGCGATCAGTTCCCCATATTTCATAGAAGTCATGCCTTTATCAGCAACATTTGCACGGATTTTCTTCCCACTTATCTATTTCCCTTCTAACTTTAGCTGTGTTGGTTTTGTTTGTACAGAATTTCTTAATTTTATGTAATCAAAAATTGTCCATTTCATCTTTGCTTGTTTTGTCCTTCGATTATGAACTATTCTTCTAACTACAGTGCTAAACGTTCTTCCTTTTCTCCCTAATTTATTATGCCACACTTTATGTAAAATGTATACACTCATCTTAGATACATTATGAGTTGTTGGTCTTGCTTAATTTCTTCCTCAATAACCATTAATAACAGAAATTGAATTTGGATCTGCAAAGATCTTCGATTTGCACAAATCTCACATCAAAACATGCTAAATGTATACCTTAAACTGATGTGAACTAACAATTAGCCTTTACAATTTTTTGTTGTTCAATTGTTTCAGTTATGTCCAATTCTCTGTGACCCCATTTGGGGTTTTCTTGACAAAGTGGTTTGTCATTTCTTTCTCCAGCTCTTTTTTTTTTTTTTTTTTTTTTGCGGGGCAATGGGAGTTAAGTGACTTGCCCAGGGTCACACAGCTAGTAAGTGTCAAGTGTCTGAGGCCGGATTTGAACTCAGGTCCTCCTGAATCCAGGGCCGGTGCTTTATCCACTGCGCCACCTAGCTGCCCCCATCCAGCTCATTTTACAGATGAGAAACTGGGGCAGATGGGGTTAAGTGTCTTGCCCAGTGTCACACAGTTAGCAAGTGTATGAAGCTGGATTAGAATTCAGGAAGATGAGTCTTCCTGACTCTGGGCCTAGCATTCTATATAAACTTTACCACTTATCTGCCCTCTTTACAATTTAAGTACACACAGAGATCAATTTGCCTAGAACCTGAAAGTTGACAAGATCTTATTGGTTTAGTTAGGGGGAAAAAAAGGAAGACCACATCATCAGGCAACTTCATGATATGAGCTGCAAGGACAGTACTCTCATAAAGCTCTAAGGTATAAATGTAAGGATGAACCATGAATTTTCTAATTGTTTGTCCCAATTGTAACATTAGCCAGCATTCAGTAACATATTAGAATCTCAAGTACAATATTGTTATCTAGACTGTGAAATTGTAAGACATATATTTCTCTTCTGTGGGCTTTTTATGAGACATTGTTTAATTGAAAAGATTGCTTTGAGCTTCCTTATGACTTTCTCATAGACATGAATTGGCAACTCCTCCAACTAACACAGTAGGTGGAAGAGAAAATTGAGGAACATGAAACAAGCTCATCCCCATCCAACAGACTTCTTGTTTTCCCAATGCCCACTGGAGACTTCTGTACCTAGTGATAGTCTGTGATATGAGAAGTATATATGTGTTCTCTAGAAGTACTCCAATAACATAACATAGGTTATTTGGAGCACTGGATTTTCCTTGTGTAAGCTGAAAAATGAGTTAAAGATTAGCTATAGAAGGGAAAACAAGTCTTTAAAAGAGGATTAATCAATAAACCTCTTAGAGAAATACAGACATGCACACATTTTTGGTGGGGGTGGGGGGAGAGGGGAAGCCTGAACTTTATCCCAAAGTGTGGAAATTTAGAGAATTATAGGCAGGGCAGAGTTGGCATCAGCCCTTCATTAAGGCCCCTCTTCCAAAGCCATGTTACAATTCTAACATCACACTGTAATCAGACTTCTTAACTGTCAAGCAATTTGTTTTATTTGACTATATGTGCATGATAAAAGACCTTTCCTTTCCCTTCGTCCCTTCCTTCCTTCTTTCCTTCCTTCCTTTCTTTCCAGTGGAAGAAAAGAAGAAGGAAGAGGAATCAAGAAAAATGTATGCTTGCTAAATGTATGCTTGAAAAAATAATTGATTTAAAAAAGAAAAAAAAAAACTTACCTTAAAGCCTCATTATCAAGAACAATTAGTTCAAATAGAAAGATGGCTTTTCTTCATGTGCATTAGAGAGAGGGGTGGGCCAAGCAACTTTGTGATATCCCAAGGTCTATGACCTCAAATTACTATGATTCCTTTTGATGTCAATTGCCTTTGGTTATGCTACTTGCCTTATTTCTGAAATTTCTAGTTATGGCTCTGAAATGTTCTTACTACCCCAAAAATATTGTGAGGTTAGCAATTACATTTCTTATGAAAGAACAGAATAATTGCTAGTAATAACATAATATTATTTTGATTTAAATCTTCCATTTTAGCTTTTTTAATATTTTTACCTGAAATTACTTTCCTATATAAAACTTCAATAAATGATTAATTTATCCTTTCCACCCACCACTCAAATCCATATATACACATACACACACATATATACACATAAAATGGAGAGAGAGTCATACTGAAAAATAACAGATATTCTAGGTTGAATTCAGGGTTTATACAAGTCAGATTTGGCTTGTATTTTCAACCTAGAATAGTCAATTTCTCTCTCTTCCCCTCTCTCCCCCTCTCTTCCCTTCTCTCTTCCCCTGTCTCCAAATCTCCCCCTCCCTCCCTCTCCCTCCTCCCTCTGTGTGTATTTTACATGCATACATACATATACATACACACACACATACCTACAAATGCATGTGTCATCCTGAGTTTGGAAAAATAATATAGATTATATTAAAGAAGCTCTCATTTTCTGTGTGATTTTATCGGGTAGAAACAATATTACATGGGTTTACATAAAAAAACACAAATGAGTGAAAAATAGAATTACTTAAAAAGCCATTCATTCATTTTTCAAATGACATTTTCATCAGATTTAATGTGTGCAATTGGAGGCTTAAAGGGTTTTCCAAATTCTCCATTTATAGTAGGCATATGCAAAACAGTATTTCTATATGCAGATTAGATAGTTGTGATGGGGGAAGGGCTCTTCCTCAGTGGTGGAGATGGGCTCTCATTGTACCAGAGATTTGGTTTCATTTGGGCTTGGTACAAAGAAAATTGATAGGAAAGAAACACTTGCTAACTTGAGAAGCAGGAGGGGAGGTGGGTTATACAATTTAGAAGAAGACTACTGGGCTCCCCAAACTCACATATGCCAGTATGCACTTAGAAATGGATTACATAGATATAAATATAGGTAATTTCCAAACATATCATGCCCCTAAAATCAGAAAGACAAAGAATGGAAGAATGAAGGTGGAGAGAGAGGTTGGGGGAGCATTGTAAATGTGTGTACAGAAAGAAAAATATACAAGATTACTATGTAAAATATGTTTATTGTTAAAGTGCTTTAATATTCCTTTCCATTCAAATAGAAATGTTTTATTAATTTTATCATTACTATTCTCTCTGTCCTCAATATAATTATCATCCTTTTACTAGGAGCATGATTATAGGCTGTGATCAGGTTTCAAACAATCTAAATTTGTGTGGAAAAGTACTGCCTTATATTCCTACCAATACAACAGTTACTTGATAAATTGCCTTTTAAAACCTGCGCATAACTGAATGCTTTTCATATACCATTATCCTATTAGTGTTCAAAATGTTTAGTTATATAGTGTGGAAAATTTTCTAACATCCTTTTGCAAATAATTTCTGATTTCTTCATTCCCAGCATGTTAGACATGATTCTTTTTGGCTAAGAGATGTATTAACTCTTTGAGGCCACTAGGGTGCCTCATTGTACTAATTGGCACTTTGGTAACTGGCTGAACTGATCCATCCTTGAAAGATGAAAAATTTGCCAGGAAAAAGCAGGATTCAGCAACATCCAAATTATAAGCAGATATAATAATTTGTTTAAGAAAAAAGCAATAGGGGAAATTGGGTGTGAATCTGTGAAAGGTATGAATGGTGGAATTCTTATAAATTAATTCAATTTTACTATTTTTAAATAGTATAACTTTTAGATTATGAGGTATAATTGAGTAACAATAATGAAAATAAGATAAATTTATGATAAATATAACCCATAATAGTGCTTTTCACATAGCAACTCTTTAATATGTTTATTGAACATGTTAAAATGTGCTAAAATCCTTTACCATAAATAAAATAATATTTTGGCATTCAAGAATTGCCTATTACATCCAGTGTTGAAAGCATTTTACCTAATAATAATCACACATATCAAATACAAATTATAAATGACAAGTTAGAAATGTTTTAAATATTTTTTCTAAGAAGCAAATTATATGATTTTTATTTTTTTAAAAATATATCTCACAAGCTCAGAATTATGCATCCTTCAAGTATCTTAGAGACCATCAAGTCTATTCTACTCATTTAACAAATGAGGAAATTGAAGCCCTGAGAAATGAAGTGGCAGGTCCTGTGTCACCCAGCTGAGTAATGATAACCATGACTCAAACACAAATCTTCTGACTCCAACTGGATCTCTGGTTTATTTTAAAACATTGTAGCTCCTCAGTATTTTATTCTTTTGGAGCTGCAGACTCAAAGCAGAATGTAAGCTTATTATCAGTTGGATGATATCACATATTTGTTTTCTGGGTAATGAGCATAGGAGGAACCTTGAAAAACAAACAGCAATCTCTCCTCTTCTCTATGTCCTCCCCACCAAAAAACTAATAAATATAAAACACTCTTTAGGAAATTTCATCCTCAGTGCTTCAAGAATCCATTGAAATTCTCATGGACAATTGATTGAAATGTACTACAGAAACAACTTGCCTCTGAAAGCCATAGAATATGTTTTTCATAATTTGAATAAAATCCTTCTCAGGAGTTAGGTTTCCACCAAAATAACAATGTACTATGCATGATTCTAGATATAGTATCCAGCAAATGTCTCCAGGGGGTGCAGCTAGTGCAATCAACCCATTCTGCCATCCCCTATAACCACTCTAAATTTACTTTTCACATAGAAAATGTGTGGACTTCTAAATATTTCATCAAAACAGAACTAAGTACGAAAGATCAAAGTTCAAAAAGATGCACAATAGCATTTTAAATCAATAATTTATGAGCTTAGAAGCTTCTGAACCAAATTAAATGTTGTTACCTAGAAATTGTTTAGTGATGAGAAGCAGATTTTCGTAGATCCATGAAACACAAATGTGAATGGGTGATTTGTTCAAGGACAATATCTGAAAGTTGCTATTTTCTGTTCCTTGTGTTGGTAACATATTTTTTTTACAAGTCCCTCTCCCACTTCCTCTGCTCCCCCCCCCAGTTTAATATCTGATAGGCTCTAATGAGAGTATAGCCTTCGAAATTGACCCACCCTATGAAAATCTTAATATCATATAATAGGACAAGCCATAGTATCTTGAGTACTCCAAAACTCCTAGTCCCCCCCTTCCCCATCCAGAACACTTAATCTTTTTCATTCCTCCAAATTCTTTATCTATATAATTATTTATTTGTGCTGGGTGGAAGCATGAAGTTGCATGAAAATTAGAAAGAATGAACAAAAATAGCAGTTTACAGATTTGTGATTCTTGTCATTGATCCAGTACACTAGCAGTTCTCACTAGCATAACAGTCATTCTGGTTTAAAAAAAAGAAAAAAGAAAAGAAAAGAAGAAGAAAAAAAAAGAAGCCTTTCTTCACATGCTGTTAACTCTGCTGAAGACACTGCTGATATTTTCTCATTTTCCAGACCAGGCCTGTGGGGAATGCTAGATTAATATCCCCAGAGAAGGAAGTTCCTCATTTATTCTGCAGTCATTGCAGATGTAAAGCTTTCTTTCCTCACCCTGTCCATGAACCTGAACCCTGACATAGGGTGAATAGTTCTAGAAATGAGAAAATAATTTTATGCTAAGTTCTTGGCTTCTCTGCAGTAATTCAACAACCATTTATTAAGCACCTTCTACAGCATGCACAAGGTGAGATGTATCATGGAGATAGTGGAGGGAGTTGGAGGAGAGTACTGACCTTGGAGGAAGGAAAAACTGAGTTCAAGCTCTACCTCTAATATATTGAGACTGTGTAATCAGTTCTCAAAGTCTAAAGATAAGGAAAGGGTTGTGGATCTGCTCTAGTTGAGGGTTTTCCATTATGCAAAATTCCTCAGACAAATGAAATCAGAGGTCCATCCTCCCTTTCCCCCCAAAATATAACTGTGTTATGTAACTGTTCATGAACCTGCCAGTGGTTAGTACTTCTGGGTTGGAGTTTTGCTGATTCCATCCGCTAGAAACTAGGTAATTACTTAGATGATCCAGTCATTTGAGGTGACAGGAACATAGATCTAGAGCCAGAACGCATCTCAGAAAAAATCTAGACCCAAGTTCTGGTCTCCATCCCCCATCCTAAAGATCAGGAAACTGAAGCCCAGGGAGAGTCAGTGACTTCCCTAAGGTGACATAAGTGAGTTGTTACCATTTATTAAGCACTAGTCTGGACTTCATTTAAACCGTTTCTCTATAAAATACAGGCTATAGTTTTAAGCAATGTATTTAGAACACCCCAAATTCTTCATTGTTCTGATATACTGTAGAAAATAACCCTAATGCATTCTCATCTATAGTATCTCCTTTCTGTGTATGTCCAAGCATTTATAAGACACTGGGCCTGATTTCACAACTGAGACATGTATGCTCCCTCATTCATAAAGTAACAATCCACTTCATAGATACATAACTCCTCTGTGCCCATCTGCGTGAGTCTGCCCTTACAACAACAATGAAGTGGTAAAGAGACCTGCACTTTCTAGGCTCATTCTGTGACTGTTCTCCCATGTGAACATGGACAAATCCCTCAAACTCATTGATATATTTCCTCATCGATAAAATGCCTTGTCCAGAGGGCTATGGGGATCTAATGAAAGTGTTTTGTAAACTATAAAGCTCTCCGCAAATATCAAATGAAGAGATTGTGTGATGTAATGGAAAGAGGACTGGGTATGAAATCAGATAATTTGGGTTTGAATTCTGGTTCTGGGAGCAGCTAGGTGGCGCAGTGGATAAAGCACCAGCCATGGATTGAGGAGGACCTCAGTTCAAATCCAGCCTCATACACTTGACACTTACTAGCTGTGTGACCCTGGGAAAGTCACTTAACCTTCATTGCCCTGCCAAAACAAACAAACAAAAATGACCCTGATTCTGTTACTTAGGGTTCAAGGAACTTAAATAGATGATTTCTCTAAAACTCATTTTTCTCATCTTTAAAATGAAAAGGTGAAATTAAATGAACCCTGAGATCACCTTTCAGGTCTAAATCCTAAACTCTTATAACGTTATAGTAATTATATACTGTGGCAAAGCTGGTTCTGCCTTCTTCCCAATGTCTCTGTCCTCCTCTCCTCCATTCCAAGGAAAATGCAATATTTCCCTCTGCAGAAACCCAATGCAGAAAACTATTAGAGACAAAATCATTGAAAAAGGTACCACAAAGCCAAATACAAGCTTAGCACCAAGAGAAGATATTAAAGGAGGTTAGATAAAATGTATCTTCCTTTTGTGTTCTAGGATGGTGTATTCTGAGCACACAGTAAACCAAATTGTAAATTAAATCAAGTTTCTCTTTGGTATCCTTCTGCTTCCCTCCATTCATCTATTCTGTGTGACTTCCTACTACATAAAAATCATAAATATGGAACTTGAAGGGACATGACTTGCCCAACATCATATTATCAGAGACAGGATTTGAACCCAAGCCAGAGTCAGTATTCTTTCTACAGATTTAGAATTGGAAGGAATATTATATGTCATTTAATCCAATCTCTTGCAGCCTTATAGAGGAAGAAAATGAGCCCCAAGCCCAATTCCATCATTAATTTATGCTACTCACTTGGGCTTCCTTACATCCTGCATTGTTATATTCTCTCAACCAAGAAAGATGGAGCTCAATGCTACATATATATATATATATATTTTATTCTATGCCACATCAACATGTTGCTCTTCTGTTTCTCATTCCCTTAGGGCTCTGTATTTGATAAAAAGGATGTGAGGGGGCAATTACAGATAATGTCTTCCCAGGGGCTCCCCTTCTCAGAAGTATCTAATTTATAAAGAAGGACTCTTGGAAATGCAATGCCTTAACCCCACTGAATCAATCTCTTGGTAAGGATTTCAGAGGAAGTCACAGGAACCTTTGGCAAAAGTTCTCAGATCCTACCATACAGGTGACATATGACTAAGCTACCCATGACAATGTGGAAAACTGACACTATGAATAAGACAGAGAGTCATACTACTTCCTGAAAGACATTAGATGAGGAAATGGAGATATATTAAATCAAAGCAAGTAGCTGTACAGTGTTATATAAAGCAAACTGCACCAGCAGCCAGAAACCAGAGCCAGAGTCCTGGATTTGTCACTAAGTAGGATTGCTCAAGCCCTTTAAACAATTTTTGCTTTCATTTCCTCCCCTGTAGAATAAAAGCAATGGACTGGATGATCTTGAAGTTCCCTTTCTGGTCTAAAATCTCACAATCATCTATCTTAGGAATTCCATTCCTTTGGCCTCTTAGAACTATAGTTTGTCACTTTGATAGTGGGCTACTCTGAAGGCCACGAGGACCTTCAAAGACCAATCAAAAAAGCAGAAGTTGGGAGAGATTGTGTACCTAGATGCGCAGATGTTTATATAGATCTGGGATCTAACTCATCAGTTTGGATCCCCCCACCTAACCATCCAAATTACAGCCTCTCTTTCACTTTCAAGTTGGTCCAGTTCTTGTCCATGTCCTATGATAACATTGCCACAAAGAATTTTCCTGACATCCTAGAGGCTTTCTTCACTTTCTTCTGACATCTTGAGGTTCCCAGTGTAGTGTGGATACCTCAGACCCAAAACAACCCATTGCTAGGAATTGCTGTTGGCAGGTGCTTTTAACAAATCACTTTTTATTGCCTGTGGAGTGTCAGTCACATTGCAAGGCTTGGATTTTGTACATATATTTTATCATCTCTGAAATGAGCTCAATCCTGGCAAAGAAGCCATTACCAGTGTGATATTCTCCCATGAATCAGCTGAAGAGGAATGCATTGTACCTGGTATCCTGAAAAGAATGCTGCCTTTTGAGAAGTGGATTATCCTTCATAACCAGTAAATATTTTTCATACTATCAACATGTTAAAGCAAGCAGCTATTGTGTATTGTGTATCTCTATGCTGGATTGCAAATTAAACTCCCACTGGGGTTTCAAAAGAGAAATCCAGGGTTTTATCCTCTAAGCCACTCAGCCTCTCTCCTTAAGCAAGTTAATAAAGACCTTGCTGGCTATCTGCATCTCATTATACTCAAATAATACAATATCATGGGGTTTTCTTCTTTTCGTGAAGAAATGTTCAGAAGTGACATAGCTTGAGGAATATTTTCCTAAAGATATGTTGGATTTATGTCATGCATTCTCTTTCCTAAAGAGTGTTGGGGACAAAAATCTACTTCTTAATTACCTACCAGCATTTGGGTCCTTAATGAATGACTCAGAACTTTTTTGTGATTAATCCTAACATAAGCCAAGAAATTACTCATATTACACCCAGGAGCTGGTTATAGTCACTATAGGTTTATCTTATTTCTATTAAATTCTTGTCAATGAATATCATCATTAAATGAGCACCTATTATGTGCATACATCTCTCAGGCGTTTGGCTGATCTGACTTTGATTTCCATACTTTAAAGTTATTGATTCATTTTTTAAGGGTTCCTTATTTATGACAACTTTGGATATTTGCAGCTGCTAGAAAAAGGGCAGCAAAGAACGGTAGGCTTTAATATGGATAATGTGGTTTACTTTAAGTAGAATGTAAGTTCCTTGATAGTAGAGACCAGTATTTGTCTTTGTACCTTTAGAATCTAGCACAATACCTGGTATATGATAATTGTTTAATAAGTGGTTACCGAGTTGAAGTTTGTTGATATACATTTAATTACTTCTTTTGGTATTTGATGGATTTTTTATATCATAGTCATGAGCATGTCCTTAATGATGCAGATTGTAATTATTTTCTGCCTTACTTAATGGTTGTCATAAATTATTGTGGGCAAAACAACCTTATTTGTATTTGTTAGGAAAAAAGCATTAATTTCTAGACATATATTGAGTGACTCATTAATTTGTTAAGATAACACATAAAGACCCCCAAATTTTAGCCTTTCCCAAATACCTTATGTTAACCTAAAGAGGAATACCAATGCATACTGATATCTAAACGTAAGAAGACTTCTAAAAATTCCTAGAAGTAGTTCACATATACATTTCAAAGCATCTATATTTTCATCAATTAGTGTATTCCTCCCCTCAATGCAGTCAAAACTGTCCCCTCCTGTATGATTCTTCTCCATATTCTTCTAAATATTTTCTACAGAAGATCTACCCAATGTACTGGGTAGGCTTTTCCATTTAATGGGTACCAGTGTAGATGACATAGTTCCATAATAAGTGTCAGTCAACTAGCATTAATTAAGCTCCTAGTATGCTGCAGGCACTGTGTTAAGTATTGAGGATAAAAAGAAGGTAGTTTGGGGGCAGCTAGATGGCACAGTGGATAAAGAACCAACCCTGCATTCAGGAGGAACTGAGTTCAAATCCAACCTCAAACACTTGACACTTACCAGCTGTGTGACCCTGGGCAAGTCCCTTAACCCTCATTGCCACACACACACACACAAACCCACAATAATAATAATAAAATTAAAAAGAGGGTAGTTTTTTTTAAAGTCTTTCTTCTCAAATGGGTGAGACAACATACAAATAACTGTGCAAACAAGAAACATAAAAGATAAATCAGGGCTAGTCTCAGAGGAGAGGCACTCAGGTGCAGGAGGGGTGGGATGGGCTTCATTTAGAAGGACTTAAAGCATGCCAGAGGAGCTAGGAAGCAGAGAAGAGAAGGAAGAACATTCCAGGCATGGAAGTCATCTAGAGAAAATTGCCAGATGGAATTTCATATATGCAAGTGGATTTGCCTAGAAAATTCATGTTTTATTTCTTTTGTTTTGTTTTGTTTTTATATTTTTGAAAAGGCCTGAATCAAGAGGGAATATCTAGAGGGGCAGCTAGGTGGTACAGTGGATAAAGCACTGGCCCTGGATTCAGGAGGATCTGAGTTCAAATCCAGCCTCAGACACTTGACACTTACTAGCTGTGTGACCCTGAGCAAGTCACTTAAGCCTCATTGCCTCACCAAAAGAAAAAGAAAAAAGAAAAAAAAAAGAGGCAGTGTCTGGTAAGGAATTACTAAGCCAATGAAAAGAGGGGGGAAATATAGGAAAGGTAAAAATAGAGAAGCAGTTCACCTTACCATAGAGCAAATAGTAAGCTCTCCAGAACCCATGCTTCTGAGAAACCTTATGGTGATTAGAAGATGACTTAAGCTTCTCGGTGAGCTTGGGAACCCAAATTGAACAACAACAATAATATTTTTATGTATATAGTCTTTTAACTTATTAAAGCAATTTTACATGTATTAAAATAACATAGCTGCTATTTGCATAGTACTTCAAGGATTACAAACACTTTAGCTCTATTATCTCTTGATTCTCATAACAGCCATATGAGGTATATGCTATTATTATTTCCATCTTGCAGATGAGCAAACTAAGATTGAGCAACATTATTTAACCTCATTAGACTCACACAGCTAGAAAGCAGCTGAGGAGTATGTAAACACAGGATCCTCTCTTTGACTGCAAGTCTACCACTTTATGTATCCGATGTACAATACTCATTCCTCAGTTAAACTTTAAAGAAAAAGATATTTTATGAGGTGAAAAGGCTACATTATTCAAGTCCATTATGGCTACTTTGGGGGGCCTAAGAGATTTTCACAGAGGAAGCCAACCAAACGATAATGATAAAATTCTACACTTGTTTGTTACATGGGAACATTTTACCTTACACAAAGAAAGCTGTTTAAGTTCTTACATTTGCTATAGGCAGACAATGAAAGACAAGACAAAAATACTTCAGATTCTTAGACACCAAAGAGACAATGATACAATGAAATTTCTAGAGTGCTAGAATACATTTCTGATTTTATGAGTGGGGGACTCAGTCTTTGAGGAAGTTGATCTTGAGGCCCCAGTGGGAGGTAAAAGGAGATTGTTAATGCACGGGGCCTCCTCCTGGCTGGATGCCCAGACTCTTGCAACCTATTGCTATTCTTCCTTTTTTTAAAGCAGGTACATCTGGGTCAGTCTCACAGAGAAGGTCTTTCAATGGTTTGGAAGAGGCAGGTTTCTAATGGGGAGGGGTGCTCCTTTACTTATGCATTGCAGATTGGCTTTCCCTTCACCCCCCCATGCCCAGCCCCCACCCCACATCTGAGAGTACAAACAGGTAGATGTCGATTCCAATTGACCAGGAAGCTGGAAGTTTATAGCAAAGAAGATTCCAAATGTGGCAAGTCACACAGAAGGGACTGTGATTCATTCAGGAGAAAGACTCAGCCTGTGCCCCAAATGTCTAGAACACCCTCCAAAAAACAGTGCCATTAAGGGCTACCACAGAAGGCATGATTATTCCTCTCATGACAGAAACAGAAACTTGAGCAGCTAATTGATAGCAGAGTCATTGCTAAGGCCCAGTTTTCCTTATACTCATTTCTGTATTCTTAACACCACACCACACTGCCTATGATTCCAGATTCCAGCTACCCTGGTTAAGATCAATGTTAGAGGCTATTCAGAGAGTGGTAATAATAGTGACATGGCATAGTAGGAGAGAACTCGGGGTATCCTTGGGCAAATATTTTTTTAATCTTCAACTACTATATGGGTTATAAAGGAATATTCATTCCATCTTCTCATAGTCACTGAGCCCTTGCTCTCTGCCAGGAGATACTGAATAATTAGCAATTCTTTTCAGCTCTGGTTGCACCTCCTGTGATATCCCCCAACTCTGGGGGGAGTCTGAATATTCTTTGCTTCCCACTTCTACTTCTAAACTCTCTCATAATCTGCTCAACCTCTCCTTTGAGATTCATTATTTCCAAAAATCTGTACCTAATTCCAATACTGGTGACATTATCTATTGATCTTCAGAACACTCCCCCACTTCTCTCAATGAGTTCAGTACCTGATTCACAGCTTTTCTCCATCTAAATTCTCAGGGCAGCTAGGGGGTGCAGTGGAAGGAACACTGTCCCTGGAATCAGTAGGACCTGAGTTCAAATCCAGCCTCAGATGCTCAACACTTAGTGGTTGTGTGACCCTGGGAAAGTCACTTAACTCCAATTGCCTCAAAAAAAAATCTTGGGCCATCTCCAGTGGTCCTGATGTATATCTTGCCACAGGATTCAGAGGGCTCTGGAGGAGATAGTGAGGCTGGTGACTTTGCACAGCCCTCCCTCACTTAAAATCAATTGACTGCAAGTCATGGCATCACCTCCCAATGTCATGGTCCTCTTGAAGAATGAAGGTCAAACAACAATCTGAACTCTTATACTAGTGCCTGGAGGCTTTAGCATTCATGATTATTTTTCCTATACTCCCTGACTGCCCAGTTCCTCAGTCTTCCCATCTCCCATGACCTCTTCTCCACAAGGATGGCCATACCTGTCTTCTCATCAACCACAAGGGTGCCACATCTCTGTGAAGTTTTCAAATTGTGATTATAAACTTCCATCATTATATCCTTCACTATTTTTTTCTTCATTCCTAAATCTATCCTTTATCTTCCTCATGGGCTCCAATACTGACATTCCTCAGAACGTTCCCAGGATATCACCTTTCTTCTGTCTAAACTATTCTACCTTCTCTATCATGATCCCTTAGTGAACTAGTTAAACTCTATACTGTTCTTGACCATAAATGTCCTTGTTCACTCATCTAATATCTGTTCATGCCTTGCCAAATGCCATCTTATTCCTTTACTTCTACTTACATGCTACTAAACAGAGCCTGAGGAAGTCATGATAATGCGGTGACTGGGGCTACCAGAAACATGTTATCTCTTTGCAAATAAGCTTTCACTGAAGTAAGGCAAATTCCTATCCTCCTTCTTGGTTGAATCTCTAGCCCAATCTCCTATTCCCTACCATCTTCTTGAACAGATTGTCCCTTCTATCATAAAATATAGTACAATAACTCCTTCTAAAGAACAATATAATACCAGAACACTCCCAAAGCCTCAATTTAAATACAGCTCAGAAGCCCACCCAACTCTTAATTTCCTACCAGCTGTACTCTTTGTACTTGACTCCACTATTATAATTCACCCTTGTCACCTTTCGTCTCTTCTCCGCACCACCCTAACTTTTAAGCTTCCTTTTGTATGTTCTAACTAGCTCCTAAATTCTTTGCAATCAAGCTTCTGACATCATCATTCAAATGCTCTCTCCGAAGTCACCAAGAATCTCATAATTAACAAATCCAATTGAATCTTCACAGTCCTTATCTATCCTCCTCTGTGCAGAATTTTATACTGCTTAACACCTTCTCGTAGATACTCTTTCCGTTTTGAGTTATCAGGATACTAATCTCTTTTGGTTCTCCTATCTAATCACTTCTTCTCAGTCTCCTTTGCTCTATCATCACCTTAGTCCTCCCTAATTCTAGGTGTGCCATAAGGATCTCTTCCATGTCATCTTCACTTTCTCAGTATATTATTTCATTTTGTCATCTCATTTGTTCCCGTAGGTTTAGTTTCATCTTTATCAACAATTCCTATATCTATATTTCTAGCCATAGTTTTTCTCCTAGCCCCAGGTTCATGCCTATTAAGAGAACTTGAACTAAATGCCCTGTTGGTATTTTAAACTTAACATGTCCCAAATAGAAATCATTAATTTTTCTTCCCAAAGTCTCCTTTCTTCCAAACTTCCCAATTATTGTCAAGGGCATCACCATACCTTCAGTTACCCAGTTTTACAACCTCAGTGTCATGCTCTGCTCTTCAATTTCACCAACCCCACATATCCAATCAGTTGCCTGATTGTGTTGTTTCTCCACAGTATCATTCAATTCTTTGCATTTACACAGAAATCACTATAGTTTGGGTTATTATCTTTTTTTTTTCTTTTTTAGTGAGGCAATTGGGGTTAAGTGATTTGCCCAGGGTCACACAGCTAGTAAATGTTAAGTGTCTGAGGCCAGATTTGAACTCAGGTACTCCTGACTCCAGGGCTGGTGCTCTATCCACTGCGTTACGTAGCTGCCCCTTGGTTTCTTATCATAACTTGTCTGGATTATGTTGAAATAGCCTTCTAATTGGTTGCTCTGCCTCAAGACTTTTTTCACTCTGAATCATCTTTCTTACAGCTTTCTAAATGATTTTCCTATAGTGCATCTCTGACTATGTTATCTCTATATTCACCAAAATCAAATAGCTCTTTAGTGCCTCTAGGATCAAATACTCACTCACTCTGCTTTACCATTTCAAGGGATTCACAGCCTGACCCTTCATATCTTTCCAGTCTCCTTCCATATTCTTCATAAGGCCTTTCCTGGGACAGTCCAGTTTCTAATACCTTCTCCTCCACAATTACCTTATACTTTGTATATTTCTTTCTCATATCTTTATAGGTACATGCTGTTTTCCCCATTGGAAAGTAAGGTCCTTTGGCGACAGGGAATATTTAAAAAAAATTTTTTTTTTCATATCACTAGAACCTAACAGAGTACCTGACATTTAGTGAATGCTTAATAAATGAGTGGATGGTTTATTCAAGGTCTGCCTCTGACACATTCCCACTCTATAACTAAGCAAGTAACAACTTCTGAGTGTCCCAAGGAACTTTCTAAATCTCTGTTCTTCAATATATGAGGAATTACATACACCAATGAAATCACAGGATTTGACAAAACAAAACATTAACAGTGGCAGTGCCTTCTATCTATTTGCTGCATTTTTGCTTTGGACTGACATTAATCCAATTTAACTCTGATGATCCTCTTTAGAATACTGAGTTGATTCCAGTCAGTAAAAATATGATGCATTATTTGTTGATGACTGTAATCTTACCATCCACCTACACATCCTAATTCATGAACAGAGTAGCTGCCCAGCTGCAAATGTATGATTTATAACATATAATATCCTTTTTTTTTGTTTGATGCTATCACTACTACAAATGTGTCCCCAATGATTATTAGTTGTTAAATGTTTATGTTTTTGGTTTTGTTTTTGTAGCAAAGCTTCACAGACAATTTTGCTCTCTATGTTTCTGATAGATACATTGTTCTGAATGTAACTACTACATCTCTCCTTAAGGAAATTTTGTCCCTCACATGATTTCTTCATACTAATTATGTCTCTATAAAAGCTTTGTTACTCTCTTTTGGAAAGTATAGTTTCAGTTTTGTTCCCAAGATTGTAGTGTTTGTGTTCTCCTTCTCATTCTCCTTCTCCCCTCCCCTGACTACAACTTAATTAAAAGTATAGCAAAGCTAAAAGATCTGGTTTAATCACTTACATGTCATACATGACAGTAAAACTCCCTAATTGTTCACAGTAATTTCATTGATGCAGTTGCCAGAGAGCAGGGGGTCTCCACCATTCACTCATCTGGGCTTGAAATCATTTCTAATTTAGTGTGTCTTGGAACTGTGACACAATAAAGACTCCTCGTGCTTTATGTATGGTGATGTGGGATCATAAAAATGTCTTTTTAATCTGAAGATCATTAGAAAACTCAATGATGTGGTCCAGCTGCTAATCAGGATGCATTCCCATTTCCAGGGAGATTTAGTGGATCTTAGGGACCCTCTACAATGTTTACTGTGTGACTGAATGCTTTCATTTTTCAAAAATGGAAGAAAAAAGATTGTCCTGTGACATACCCTATTGAGACATGCAGCTCCTTTTTCAGAACATTAAAAGCGGGGACTGACTATATGCAAAAAGTTGAGTGAAAATATTTTGTTCTCCTGTTCCCTGTTTTATCTCTAATATGCATAAAGTTTTATAAGGATCGTGAGGGGACAAGTGGGACCTCTACCAATTTCTAATATTAAATCTATGATTACTCATTATTTTTAATATTACTTATATTAGAAATAGAGCAAAACCTTAAGTGAGGCAGCACATTGCTTCCTAGCTACCCAAGGAAAGGAATCATTGGGAAATATGAATGAGTGCATGGCTCATGAGTCTGGAAACTTAAGCAGTATCAATCATCATAGATCTAGAGCTGGAAGGAAACCTCCAAGGTTATCTAGTCTAAACTCTTCATTTTGCTGATGAGGAAACAAAGGAGCAGAGAGGTTACCACTTAAAGCTCTTGTCAACATGACCCGTTTTTATCTTTCCAGTCTTCTTGGCATATTTCTTCCATCTTCATTCTCTACAGTTAGCCTATAGTGACTATTCTGTCCAAGTAATGCTCTAGTTCCCATTTTCCTGCCCGTGCCCAGGCTGGCTCCCATTCCTGGAATGCTTTCCCTCCTAAAGTCTGACTTAGAGTCTCTGGCTTTCTCTAAGACTCAGATTGTGATAAATCCGTTAGAAAGTCTGTGGAGATCCTTCACCTCTGCTGCCACTGATTTCTCCTCTGAGATTACCTTCTAAAAACTTTGAATATATATTGTACATGCTCATTTATCCATGTTTTATTTCTCCTATTAGAATGCAAACTCCATGTTCTCAAGGAATGTTTTTACTTTTTCTTGCAGTTCAAAATGTTTGCATTGAACCATGTGTATAGTAAACCCTGATTGACTAAAACGATTTATTGATTAGGTACATCTAGGATTTTAACTATCATTCTCTGACTCCAATTTCAGCTTTCTTTCCAATTCACGGTTTTCTGTCTCTTGGTTTCTATATAAATATGACTATGTCCAAGGTATCACAAAGTGACAAATTTTGGAATCCTTCTTCATTGTTTGACTGTATATCCAGCCAAAAATAAATAGCCAAACAAAAAAGCTAAATATTTAATTAAATAGCAGCTTGGAATCTATTGACAGCCAACATCTATATTGCCAGAAATGCCCTTGGAAAAGGAATAGACCTTAGTATAGGGGACATCATTTCATCAATTACATACATTGCCCCACCCAGGCCTCTACTGTTCCCACTAAAATGTTGCCCAGTCTACTTTGTTCTCATATAATTAGAAATTTCAGGCTACCTTGACCCTTGATCAATAATTAAGGAGATGGAAGCACAATGTAACAGAAAGGGTTGATTTTAAAACAGCTTTAGGGACTGCTTCTATTAGTCCATCCTTCATTTTTCTGTCATTTAGACAGCCAAAAAATTTGAGCCCTTCTGCTTTAATGGGAAGAGAAGTCTGATAATGGAAGCTCTGTGCAAGTGAGAGTCCTGTCATATTGAAGCCATGGATGCAGTGATATCTACAGGTATTTGTTGATGTGTGGGGACAACAATTTCCTTGACCACTTGGGTAAATGGCATGGGTCATTGGCAGTAGACAAAATTCATAGTAAGTCACCAGGATTTAGCTAGGACATGAATGGTAATGACCAAAGACTAAAGAGAAGTTTAACCTCCCCTTTCTTTGCCCAAGCTACTAGTCTGCTCAGTTCAATGGCTTAATTAATCAACATTCCTTTATTAAGAATTTAGTATGTGCCAGACACTGAAGAAGCCATGACAAAAATCTCTTGCTCTTGAGTTGCTTACATTAAAAGAGTTACAATCATGCTAGTAGGTTACCTGGTGATTATCAATTCTTAATGCTCCCTCGCAGTAATACTCTGATAAGAACCATGGGTGGCATTGATTAGTTTTATAAATATCAGCACATCCCTGTTCTGTCTTAAGGTCCTGCTATCAATGGTATAGGGATATGAGCTTACTCCCAATCTCTAGTTACCCAAATCCAAGACCCTAAGCATCAACATCTGCTGTAACTCCTGATATTCTCATTGTGATCTAGCCCAGATCTGTGACATCACAGGATCACAGAATTAGAATTGAAAGAAAATTTAAAACATAAATTTAATCCCATTTCCTCATTTGAAAGATAAAACTGAGTCCTGAAAAATGTTGTGTACTTGCCTGAAGTCAAACAGTTAATAAGTGGCAAAGCTAGAATATGATCTTAGGTACCCTGACTGCAGGTTTGGTCCATTTCCCACTACATTGTGTTGTGTCTTTATAATTATCTATCCATTCCTTTCATTATGTCCTTTGGCATCTCCCTTTACACTAAACTAACCAATAAAAGTTTTTTTTTTAATTTTCTCTTCAGCTTTCACCTCCATCCTCCTAAGGTCCTTCCACAAACTTATATCAAACCTAGATTTCCTTTGAGTAGAGCACATTTCTTCTTACTTTTTTCTAATGCTGGCATCATCTGTACTTATATTACTATTATTTATTCTTTTATATATATATTCTGTATTTACATGTGAGTTCTTGTTGTCTTTTCCATTAGAATGTAAGCCTTTTGACAGTAGGGATTGTTTCATTCATTTTATTTGTATTCCCAGCATTTAATAAATGCTGGTTGATTGATTTATTATGCCCCACAACTGACAAAGCCAGGATGTAGCATTGATATACTCCTTGCTTTCCACTGCCTCTAGACACTTCATATACATCATTTATTCTCCTTCTTTGAAGTTTATTACTAAACACATTACCCTCTTCCAATATTTATTGTTACCATCTTTTTATCTCTAAGACATTGCCCCATTTTTTCCTTAATAGCATTGAACTGAATGAGTTCTAAGATTTCATCCAGCTCTTACCATATGAAATACATAGAGAAAAGAAAAATGACCAATAAACAGGATGATATTTAGGAGTAGCAAGTAGTCTAGTTTGGAAAACAAATAACAAAAAAGGAAATGCTATGAAATGATGCTGGAAAGGTGGTTAAACCCATGAACCATGCTGAGAAGTCTATATTTCATTTGTTAGGCAATGAGGAGCTATATATTTTAGGACTTCTTAATGAGGATTACTTTGACAATAGTTTGAAAGATAGGTAAAAGATGGAAAAGACTGAAATAAGGGAAATTAATTAGGAAGTTATTAAAATAATCAAGTTGATAAGTAAAGAAATCCTCAACTTAGGTGTTGGTACCAGGGATGACACAGGGATGGACTCTAGGAATATTGGCGGGAAAGAATGGGTAGGGCCTTGAAATTAATTGTACCTGGGAAGTAAGAGAGAAGGAATAGTTGAAGATGAATTTGGAGTTTCAAACCTGAGCCCACTAGGAAAATATTTATTTCATCATCATAAATAAGGAACTAAGTTAAGGGACAGGTATTCAGTGAAGGTGAAAATATCCTGGACCATATATTTCACTTGGTGATTTCATCAGCAACCCATGTATTCAATTGCCATAAAGATGGCAATTGATAATATTCCAATCTATTTGTCCAGTTCTGACATCTATCTACTCTACTTGTTTATGTTTATATTGTCTCATAAGGAGTATGAAGTCCTCATCGACAGGAATTTGGTTGGAGGTGGGGAAGGACATTGATCTTTTTCTCCCCAGTGCTTAGCACAAAGCCTGACACATAATGTGTGTTTTTTTCCTGATGATAGGAGTCTAGTAAACTGGATTCACCAGCATGCCATTCCAGATTGAGGCTTGCTCTTAGACTCATAAACTCTATGGTCATTGCTTAATGGAAGAAGTATCACAGCTGATCTTTGATAAATCTCTGTTATCCACTTTTGCTTCTGGTGAAAAATGAACCAGAAATTGTTTATTTAAAGCACACCTTGCTAAATGAGACAATATTTTCTATCTTTCAAAGCACTGGGTTGCTTCACTCTTGGGTTTATATGTCTATGAAAAGCAAAGCCAGCCCCAGCATTTTGAAAATGTAAAAATAACATCAATATAAATAACCTCATGACCTATGAAATTATACATGAGGTATGGGGCTTGGGCCCAGGAAAACTTCTGGTCTAGGTGTTACATACTCAGCTAATTATAGGAAAGGCAGGCTACCAAGAGTGCAAGAGGAGTAGAGGAATTGAAATTATTTCTTCATTATGGCAAGAACAAAATACATGCAGTACATATGAGAGAAGGATCTAGTTAGTTTTAATTATATGAGAGCTGGCACCATTTAATTTTCAATGAGTTTTTGGTTACTGAAAACATTATTTATACTGACAGTCAGTTCTTAACTTTACTATCAGTGAGCTCTTCTCTTTCTCAGCACATATGTTGTTGAAGACATTACTCTGTTTCCTTGTTGGGTTGATTTTCTAGTTCATTCCTACTCTTAGTCAATTGGGGGAAGGGGGAGGTTCCATTTGGAGAGGATGGTGTGATTTTTGGTAGTTGTTTGGCTGATGTCCTGATATTTTCACTGTGTCTCTGTAGAAAATAATTTTAGCATCCCTGTAGGAATAATTTGAATATAGACTTCTCATTTAAAATGAGGCTGTTTCATTAGATTTGTCAGCTACTTGGGAAAGTTGCACAGTGTTGTTTGTATATCTTTTGTATAACCCTCCCACTATACCTGAAACAGTGCTAGACAATTTCATGCTAAAGTGTGAAAGCACAGAAACTGGGGTCTAGTCACAGTTTTGCTACCAGCTTTCTCTTTCTGAGCTACTTTTATTATTTGTGAGATGAAAGGGTTACTAGCTAATCTTTAAGGGCCTGCTATGATTCTAGGCTATTTAGCATAATAAACTTTCACAACCCCCTACCCCATTAGGCTGTAGAAGCTAAGTACATAAATAGCTAGATTCATGGATAGTTCCTTAGTATGTCATTAAGAGGAATGTGCTCCAATCCTATGATGTCATGGAGGGCAATCTTCCACATTTTCCTTGGTGCCAATGAATCTCACTAGGGCATATCTCTGTGCTTCCATGTTTTCCTTTTCAATTTAGGAAATGGCTATGGTATAATAAGGCACTGCCATGTCATTTAAACTTCGTATTCTTACTTCTATCATTATTTCTATGGTTATTTATTAGTCCTTAAAAGTCTTGGTTCATGATTTTCCTGAACTTTTAACAAAATGATAGTAAAACCTATTTCATACTGCTGAGAGAAGATAAATTCATATTAAAGTCTAACCATGCCACACCCTTACTCAAGTCCTCAATGTCACACTCCCATTGTACATGGGATCACAGTGTTGCCCTATTACCTCCATGATAAAATACAAATTACTCAGCTTGATGTATCTGTCTCTAGCTTACATGTCTAGGATTATTATATTTTATGCCTTTTGTTCATGTCCTACTAGCTCTTTCCCAGTTTCAGTACCTCTACACCTTCATACAAGTCCTATCTCATGCCAGGAATGTACTGCCCCTTCATGTGGGCCTCTTAGAATCATTTTATTTATTCAAGGTTTAGTTCATATGCCACTTCCTTTGAGAAGCCTTCCCTGATCCCCGACTTGGTATGTTCTCCTTCTCTGAATTATCACATATCTATTTCTATATTTCCATGTTTATTATTTATATGTGCACATATACATGAGTTAATCTCCTTGAGGACATGGATTGTTTTTTCTTTATTGTTGTTGTATTCACTAGTACAGTGACTTGCACATTGAAAGAGCTTAATAAGCACTTGTTGGAATAGATTGATTGCTTCAGAGTGGAATGCATATAATTTGAGTTCTGTACAGAACATTTAAACAAATGGTCACTATCATTCATGAATGTATATCTCTCAAAAAAACACATATGCTATTTTAACTTTTCTAGACAACATTCATCATAAAGAAACCTGAGAAATGCATCAATGCCTATATGTATGTGATCCCAAAATGTATGGTCACATTAATCAGTTAAGAAGGGGAAACAACATCAATAATTTTTAAAAACCTCATTCAAACACATTTGAAAACTGTCAGTTTTTTTAAAGGTTGATTGGGTTGTGTACTTTGCAACAGTTGTAACCATGGATACCTTGAGAGTAATCTGATTTTATTTTTATGCCAATATTTAAAAAAATATTTGAAAAAGTCTTTAAAGAGAATCACTAAGGAATAAAATGTGTACCAGCATGAGAACATAATACATTCAATCCTCATAAACAGGGAGTGACTTCATGTTATAATTCATCCTTAACAAAAAACATTATCAGTCTATAACTATTAATAGGTTAGGCTGTAAAAACTAACAGTTTTTAGATGGCAAACTCTGTCACCTGCATTTTATTTGAATTTTTCCTTAATGCATTCCCTCTATGCAATACCCTTTTAACAACCGAATTTTCCTGTAGTGTTACAGAATGAATTATACTCAGCATGAGTAATGATTCAAAAATGTATTTCCATATTTTATGCCTTACATAGCACTTACAATATTACCAGTCAACAAATCACAATTTTTTGTTTTTCTCTTCATTTACCGAATAATAATTCTTATCTCATATGTTACCAAAAGATTCTCTAAAATTTTCTCAAGGAAAAATAAACATATAAGAAATTTGTCTTAATTTTCCTTTAAAATATTATATAACTCACTTCTCATTCTTCTTAAAGTTTGTGTGTATATGTATATGTGTGTAATTCAGTACTACTGGCTACTTCCTCCCTTGCAGAGCTTCTTTTCATGGTTCTTATAATGCTAAACTAGATTCTTTAACACTATTTCAGTGGCTCATTCCATATCCTCCAAAGATTGCATTAAGTTCATCATCCCTCTTATGTTGATACTTATACTCAATCTCTGTACTTTGTTGATAAGCTATACTATCTATTCTATTAACTTCAACTTCTTTTTTTTTGTTCTTCATTTTCAAAGACCAATGACATCTCAGTATGTTCTTCCCTTGACTTCAACTATAATTGCTCAGTATGAGAGTTTATTCATTGTATTTCCAACCCTAACCAAGCTCCAATTCTGTATCCATAATGTGCTACTTTGAAGTTATTGATCAAGCAATCATTCAGAAACATTTATTGATTAAATGAATATTTGTCAAAAACCATGCTAGGGATAAAAAATGAAACAATCCCTGCCCTTGAGGATGTAAAATGTATCTGGTGAAGGGTACTAATAGCTGGGGAATTAAGACTGACATGAAGTAAGAAGTTACCCTTTAGCTGAACTTTGAAGGAAATAAGGATACATAGAAGTGTAGCTGAGGAAGAAGTGCACTGAAGGCATAGGAAAATGGGGACACTTGTGCAAAGGCAAAGAGTTAGGAAATGTATGGTTATAGATAAGGAACATAGCTAGAACATAGGCTAGCAGGCAGGCAGACAGTAGATATTCATTATGCGCATGCTGATAACAAAGGAAAGAAAGGCAAAAGCAATTCCCACCTTCAAGGAGCAAGGAGTTACTATTCTAATGGAGGTGATAACATGTAAATAACTATATACATACATACATAAATACATATGTGTGTGTGTGTATGAGATCCATAGAAAGTAATCTCCAAGGGAATACACAGGAGGTGGAATATGGGGCAGGGTGGACTGAGAAGGGTCCCATAAAGAAAATAGGATTTGATCTATCTTTAGGGAACCTAATAAGTGGAGGTGATGAGGGAGGGCATTCCATACAAGGAAGACAGCCAAGATAAAGTACAAAGGTCTGGAGATAAAGTGGACTGTGTGAGTAAATTCAAGTTGGCCATTGATGTTAGATAGCAGAATGAAGTCAATTCTAGTTTTTAAGTACTTACAATGTGCCAGAGAATATGCTAAGATATTGGACCACAAAGAAAGACACACACACACACACACAAATCCACCTTCAATTCACATTATAATCAGGGAAGACAACATGCAAATAAATATATGCAAACAAGATATTTGCAGGGTAAATTGGAGGTAATCTCAGAGGGGAGGCACTAGCATTAAGCAGGATTGAGAAAATTTTCTTAGAGAAGGTGAGATTTTAACTGAAACTTGACAAAAAGCCAGGAAAGCCAAGAGGATGAGACAGGGAATGAGAGAATCCTAGGTATAGTGAAGAGACAGTGAAAGTGCATGACATCAAGAGATGGAGTGTCTTGTTTGGGCAACAGCAAAGAAACCATTATCTCTGATTCCTAATCTACCTGGAGGAGAATGGAGTGCAACAAGAAAGGAAATGCAAGAATGCTCTAGTTTATGAAGAGCTTCAATAGCCAAACAGATTTTATATTTTATTCTGAAAATAAGAAAGAACTACTGAAATTTATTGAGAAGTGAAGTGGCATGGTTAGTCGTGTACTTTAGAAAGACCACTATGATACCTGAGTGGAGGATAGACTGGAATGGGGAGGAACTCACTGGGAGACTATTCAGGCAGGGATACCAACCAGAAGACTATTGAAATATGCCAGGTGTAAGGTGATTAAGGTCCACACTATGGAGACAAGAACATCAGAAAAGAGAAGGGGGATTGCTGGAGAAATGTTGCAAAGTTAGAATTGATAGAATTTGGCAATAGGACATGAGACAAGGAGAAGAATTAATAATTGAGGGTGTATCTAAGTTGTGAGCCTAGGTGATTAGGAAGAATGGTGTTGCCCTCAACATTTATAGGTAAGGTAGGAAGATGAGAAAGTGTTGCAGGAAATATAATGAATATTGAACATGTTAAGTTTAAGCGAGCTATAGGATGTCCAATTTTGAGATATCTAAGATGATGAGTATGGTGTAAAAGACGGGAAGAATGAGAAAAGGGCCGCTTTAGGTAAAGGTCTCTAACTGCCAAACAGCAGAGTTTATATTTAATCCTGGAGGTGATAGAGAACCTTTGTAGCTGTTTAAATTGGATTCCATGTTCAGCCCTCTACTTTAGGAAAATCACTTTGGGATCTAAGCGAAATATGGATTGCAGTGAAAAAAGGACCAATTGAAATACAAATGTAATAATCTAGGCAAGAGGGTATGAGGGCCTAAACTAGGAAACTTGCTGTGTGAAAAGAAAAAAATGAATATGAGATGTAAAGATAGAGATGAAAAATTTGAAAATAGATGAAATATAAGATGTGAATGTAAGTGATGAGAATAAAAAAAAAAGTATGACTGGGTAACCTGAATAAAGACAACAAAAGAGACTGAGAAGGAATGGTCAGATAGGTGGGAGAAAAAGGACATCATCACTGTCAAACACTGTATCAAAAGATCATTCATAACTTCAAAGAGGGCAGTTTTATAATTGACAAAATGGAAGCCAGTTTCCTGAGAGTTTAGAAGAAAGTGAGAGAACAAGTAGAGGCAAGTAATATAGATGATTTTCTTAAGTTTATCTAAGAAGGGAAGGATAGTTGTCAGTTGAGAGTTAGTATGGATGGTTGAATTCAATGAGATGGTTTTCTTTTTTGGTTTGGTCTGAGTTTTTTGTTTTGTTTTTCCAGGATGGGGAAGAAATGAGTATGTTTATTTCAACAAGAAGGAGTCAATGGAGAGTTAGAGATTTAAGATGAAAGAGAGGGGCAGCTAGGTGGTACAATGGATAAAGCACTGGCCCTGGATTAAGGAGGACCTGAGTTAAAATCCACTCACAGAGACTTGATATTTATGAGCTGTGTGACCCTGGGAAAATCACTTAACCCTCATTGGCCAGAAAAAGAAAAAAAAAAGATGAGAGAGAGCAAGAATGATAATGGAGCCAATCTACTGAAGAAAATGAAGATGGGATAAAGCATACATATGATTGTTTTTATTCTTCTTAAGATAAAGATATACTTCATATGAGACTGGAGTGAAGAAGATAATAGTAGGAAAAGATGTCTGAGTAATAGGAGGTGAGGGAACCCTTAGTGAAATGGCTGCAATTTTTTCTGTGAAATATGTAGCAAGGCCCTTAGCTGAGATAGTTGGGCAAGAAGCGTAGCAGGAAGTTTGTGGAAGGGGGCACTGAAAATGTTTCTAATAGCTTCTGAAGTGAATGAAATGGGCAGCTGATTGCGTGCTGGCCTTGGAGTCAGGAAGACATCTTCATGAGTTCAAATCTGGCCTCAAAATTTTACTAGCTATGTGACCCAGGGCAAGTCACTCTTTGCCTCAGTTCCTCATATGTAAAATGAGCTGGAGAAAGAAATGGCAAACCAAAACCCAAAATGGAGCCACAAAGAGTCAGATAGGACTGAAACAACTGAATAACAAAAGTGAATAAGATAGTGAATCAATTAGAGAAGTGTAAAAGAATTGTCTTGCTGAGGTGACCACTGAAGAGGAGCCTGAGGCTAGAATCAGATAACAGGCTTTAAATGGCAAAAGGGGAAGTTGTATTTTATCCTTAACAGTGATTAGGAATCACTGGAAATTTTTGTTTGTTTTGGTTTGGTTTGGTTGTTTTAGCAGGAGAAAGTCATTGTCAGGTCTAGATATTAGGAATGCCATTTTAAAATCCATGCAATGGAGAAAGGAGGGAATTGAATCAAGGAGATCAATTAGGAGGCTATTCCAACAGCCCATGCAAAAATTGTTGAAGACTTGAACTATAGTAGAAAGAAGATAGATCTGAGAGATATTATGGTACTAGAATCAACAAGACTTGGGAGCTGCTTAGATATGTGTGGAGTGACATATATTGAATGGATGCTGTTTCTATAGTCTCACACTTGTGTTGTTGGAAGGATGGTGGTGTCCTTGATGGAAATATTAAGGTGAAGAAGAGGGGTAGTTTTTGGCAGAAATTTCTATTTGAAAGAATCTAATAGATGGTGATATAGGATTGGAGCTCAGAAGTGACATGGTCGGGCTACATAGATCAAGCAGTCCAGATATACAGAAAGTTGACAGTTTGTCAATTAAGAGATCATTGGTAACTTTAGTGAGAGCTTTTTCAGTTGGGTGATGAAGCCACAGGCCATATTGCAGCAGAATTTTAACTGTTTGCTTGCCTGAGTTCGCTCGCTCTCTCTCTTTCTCTCTCTCTCTCTCTCTCTCTCTCTCTCTCTCTCTCTCTCTCTCTCTCTCTCCAGTCTATCCCTTGAAAAAGCATTTATCCTTTTCTTTTCTAATCCATTTTATATAGCAATAATTTAATAAATGCTTTAGTATGTCAATGACTTTCAATTTCATTGGTTTTATGTCCCTCCACTTATGAAGTTCCCAAGAATCTAGTAATAATATTAATAATAGCTATTATTATAAGTATGAACATTGATAGCTCATACTTGCATGTTTTAAGTTTGTGAAACATTTAACATATCTTGTGGGCCTCATAACAACTCTGTGATAAAGATTCCATAAATGTCATTATCCTCATTTTACATATAAGGAAACTGAGGCTCAAGGGGTCACTGCCCCATTATCACATAGCTAGTTCTTGTCAGTCAGGATTTGAATTCAAGTCTTCTTGGTTCCAAGTCTAGCTAGTACTCTTTGCAATTCTAAAATGTAATTACTCTATGGTTGACTTGGTGATGAACTTCTCTGAGCCTTGATGAGTTGTTACCACATGTTAAGAGTTTTGTACACCATTCTTTTCTAGCTTGTCAGGACCTGTGTCAGAATTTTTGTTTGTACTCTGTTGGTCTAGACTTCAGGAACTCTCTCTCTCTCTCTCTCTCTCTCTCTCTCTCTCTCTCTCTCTCTCTCACACACACACACACACACACACCACCATCACCACCACAATGAGTTTAGCAACTTAGTTATTAAATATACTAAAATAGCACTATTGTCATGTAATGATTTTACTTTAAAATCTTTAATAAAGGGAAGAATAAGCACTACTATATGCCAGGTACTGTGCTAAGTACTTTACAAATACTATCTAACAATCCTGGCAGGTAAGTACTATTATTATCCACATTTTACAATTGGGGAAACTGAGGCAAACAAAGGTTAAGTGACTTACCAAGAGTCACACAGCTAGTTAGGATCCAAGGCCACTTTTGAACTCAAGTCTGTCATAATCCATGTCCAGTGTTCCATCCTTTGAACTACGTAGGTGTCTAATGCCTTCTCATAGTCTACAGGATAAAATTCAAGTTCTTCAGACTGGATTTCAAGGCTTTCAAAAATCTGGATCCATTGTGATGTTACCACTGTTCACTGCTCCAATTATCTCTTGCCTTTTCTTTTTAACAAATACAATACATTCACCTCTATCCCTGAATCTTTGTTCATCTTGTTATCTTCTCCCCACCCAAATAATTATCCTTTCTCCTAATCAAATCTTATCAGTTATTCAAAGTCCAAGGTAAGTGAAATCTGATTCATGAAGCTTTTCTGCATTACTCTAGCCTATTTTTCATATCCCTTCTCTGTACTCCTATGTTCTTATCATTTATCCTGTAGTTCCTTGTGTTGTTCATTCAATTTTTCATGGGTATGTGTGTGTTTTATGTCCCAACTAGACTATAACTGCCTAGGAAATGAGCACTCAACAAATAATAGTTAAATTGATTGGATAGTCTCATTCTAGAAAGAGAGACACAGAGAGGCAATTATTAAGTCTATAATATTTGCCAGGCCCTGTGTTATTTAGAAATACTTAAGCAATTTAATTAAATATGGTAATATATATATAATATACTTTGCATACCTTAAAGCACTATATAAATGTAAGCTATTATTTATATGCTGACTAATTATAGACTTCTTTTAAGAAGTAGATATTTTTGTCTCTGTAACAGATTTAAATAGATAATAGCCATGTCTAATTAAAAGTTAAAAGAGCAAAACAAATAAGTCCTAGAGTTATGATCTTGAATAAGCTTCAGACTTTCATAGGTTTCCTCAACCATATATTCACTCTCTTTAGGTTATTTGAAATGGCTATAGGCTTTCATTCATTAATTAGAAAAACATTATTCGACTACCCCACTTATCCAATACACTGAGCTGAATGGTAAGGGATTGAAAATGAAAGAAGGGTTTTTTTTTTGTTTTATTTTGTTTTAATGGAAGAAATGAACAGATGGCCCCTTTTAGGAATCTGGCTTTGAAAGAGAGAAGAGTTATATAGTGACAGCTTCAAGGTTCAATAGATCATAGAAACATGGATCTAGAACTGGAAGTAAACTCAGTGGTCATCTGGTTCCATCTCCCTTATATTACAGATGAGGACATGGAAGCCAAAAGAAATTAAGTGACTTCCCCGAAGTCACACAGGGAGTATCAGGGGCAGGTCTTGAATCCAATTCCTGTGGCACCACATCAAATTCTTTTTCTATTGGGCCATTTTGGAGAATGCATCTATGTTTGTAAGCAATTCCTAGTCAATTGAAGAAGACAGTGAATAAGAAGAGATTAAAGAACAAGATGGAAGATTAAAAGGGGAAATGATGGAGAGGGCAGTCATTTACAGGAGACAGAGATTTATAAAGAGGGTGAGTGGAAGCAGTGGCCCTGGCAATAAAGTACTACCTCCTCATCAGAGAGAGGAGCAAAGGTAGAGGGAATAGAGAGTGATAGAAATGGGTTTCAAAGAGTAGTATAAGTCAACAAAGAGATCTTGAAATGGCTTCTTTTGCCATCCTTTGCCAAAAGGCATGGGAAAGAAGTAAGGTAGAATTTTTTGCAAAAAGAGTGTTTAGAAGACCAGTTTGGGAGTGTATAATGAAGAAAAAATCATAGATAAATGAGAGCCATCATTCATCAGTGAGACACCAGTTGAGATAAGATAATATCCATTTCAGTTTATTTTGTTTTGTTTTTGTAACATTTTGAGTTTGAAGTTGTCATTCTCCATCCCTCCGAACGCTACATTACAGAAGGACAATCATTTATATATATATATATATATATATATGTATGTATGTATGTATGTATGTATGTATATACACATATATGTGTGTGCACATAATATACATATATACATACATAAATGTACACATGTGTGGAAACATACAATATATATTTCTATTTATCAGTTCTTTCACTGGAAGTGGATAACATTTTCCTTCATAAGTCCTTTGTAGTTGATTTGAATGTTCATATTACTCAGAATAACTTATTCATTCACAGTTCTTCTTTAAACAATATTGCTATTACTGTATACAACATTGTCTTGGTTCTGCTCATTTCACTCTGCATTATTTCATGCAATATAAGATACCATACATTTGTAGTGAACCCAATATGAGGGCAGCTAAGTGGCGCAGTAGATAGAATGCTGGGCTTGGATTCAGGAAAACATCCAGTATCAGACATGTACTAATTGTATGACCCTGGGGAAATCACTTGACCCTGTTTGCCTTAGTTTCCTCATCTGTAAAATGAACTGGAAAAAGAAATGGCAAACTACTCCAGTATCTTTGCCAAGAAAACCCCAAATGGGGTCACAAAGAATAAGACACAAGTGAAAACAACTGAACGACAATAACAACAGAGGTGATGATTTATAGTTTTCATAGAGTATGGGCCTTCTTTCAGAGGAAGGGTAGATGGCAATGTACCCTCAACATGTGCCAACACATTTGACCTATTCTGTACCATGGCATGATTGTAGGATTTTCTCCATCAATTAAACAGTGTTTGAATATGGTAGAGGTAACACAGGTGTGAAATTTGAATGATATGATAAAGTGACATCAAATTTCAAAGAACAGAGAAATTAAATATGGGAAGAATTGGCATTTGAGCTGGGCCTAGTAGAACAGAAGGTCATGTGAGTAATGTGTCAGAAGCAAAACCCAATCCCAGTGACCCCCACCCCAAATCTAGAGTAGGTACTTTTTTAAATTGAGGGAGTCTGCATTCGACAAGCTTCTGAGAAATAATGACTGGGTTGTATTGATTTCTATTCGTACCTCTACCATAATGGCTTGCCAACAGTGAGGGTTTAAAATAAATGTTTGTTGAATTTGGTTAAGATGACTTGGATTTAATTGAAGCATAGGGATGACATGAACAAAGGAACTGGCAAGTATGAGGCATGTCCACAGAATGGTCTTTTATCCAGTTTCACTAAGCTAGAAAAAAATTGCAGAGATTCGTTAAAAATAGTCATTTGGTTCCAGATTTGGGGACAAGGGAAAGGGAGTTGTATGTCAAAGTAATATGGTACCATTCTGTTTTGTAGATAAAAAAAATAATTTAAAATTTTTGATCTGGGTTAGAATGTAATCAGAGTTGTACCCACTAATTGCCAATTATATACTGAAAACTAGCCTAGGAACTAGGGGGAAAAAAAAAATATATATATATATATATATATATATATATATATATATATGATAAGACTCCCTACCCTACAATCAAGCTAGAGAGACAAAGCTTAGGCACGTGCCACAATTAAATAACAATTAAGTTCTTAATTGTGCAGTACTAACTAGTAAGTGAATTAGGAGTTCAGTCAGGAGAGTGTTTAGTGTGAGTTGGGATAGAGAAAGCTTAGTCCTGGGTCCTCTTCTTTTTCTACACTATAGCCCTTGGTCATTTCATTTGTGCTTGTGTATTCAGTTTTCAACTTTTTGTAGAAAACTCCCAAATTTCTCTTGAACATCACCTATGAAGTGCTAAGTATTTCCTTCTACATGTCCTGAATTCATCTTAAACTCAACATGTCCAAAATGGAACTTAGCATTTTTGCCTCTCCTCCCCCTTCCAAAAGGAGAAGGAGAAGAAGGAGAAGAAGGAGAAGGAGAAGAAGGAGAAGAAGGAGAAGAAGAAGAAGAAGAAGAAGAAGAAGAAGAAGAAGAAGAAGGAGAAGAAGGAGAAGAAGGAGAAGAAGGAGAAGGAGAAGAAGGAGAAGAAGGAGAAGAAACAATAAGAATCTGAACTCCCTCTAAATTTCACTATTTGACCTATGAAGTCACAATTATCCTCCAAGTCCCTTGTGATCATAACAACAGAATCATCTTTGATTCTTCCTTTGCTTCAGGCCACATAGCAACTCGCTAAGTCCTATGTATTCTACTTCCATAGTATCTCTCACATCTTTTGATGACCACCATCCTAGTTCAACCTCTCTTAAATTCTATGGGACTATCCATCCATTCAGCAAATATTTTATATGTACTAGCTCAGTGCTAGGCACCATGGATGGGAACTGTCCACATGATTTCATTAGGACAGGGAAATCCCAGGTGAGGAAAAATAAAGAATTTATATTCTCTCAGAAGAGACAGCATTCACAATTAAAAGCATATGAGTAAAAAGTATATATGTATATATATACACACACATATATATGTATGTATATATGTATCTATTATGTGTAGGTGTAGAGGAGAGAGAGAGAAGAGAGAGAAGTTCAGTCATTTTAGTCATGTCCAACTGTTCATGACCTCATTTGGGGTTTTCTTCACTAAGATACCAGAGCAGTTTGCTGGTTCCTTCTCCAGCTTACTTTACAGATGAGGAAAAAGACAAAACAGGGTTAGGTGATTTGTCCAGGATCACATACCTAGAGTCAGAAGCCAAATTAGAACCCAGGAAGATATGCCTTCCTGACTCCAGACCCAGCACTCTATCCTCTGTACCACCAAGCTGCCCCCATGTAGTAGATAGGGAAGGAGCGAGAAACAGAGAGAGTTAAGAAGTGAGTTAAAGGCTTGTTGAGGAAAGGGCCAACACATGGTTCAAGGACATGTGGGGGTCTGGCCAGAACCAAGAGGAAGAAGGGAGTGGGCGGGGGAGGGAAAAGGAGAGGGAGGCAGACATGTGGGAGCTGGACACAACCCTGACATTGAAGATGACAGGTAACCCACAGGTAAATGCAGAGGGTAGACAGAGGGGCTGGACGCAGAGCAGGGTGAGTAGAGTGTGGCAATGAACTCCTCTCTGGCAGTGAAGGTACCAAGTCAAACCCCATCCAGCCGGTAGTGAGTCCATTCTTGTGCTTTCACTTGGAGGCTTTGTTTTGTTTTTGTTTTTGTTTTGTTTCTATTTATGTGGGGGGAAGGCTACAGAGAATCCAGCCTAGAGGCAGGAGCAGAGACAAAACAAAACAAAACAAAACAAAACAAAACAAAACAAAACACACTACTGTACAGTAAAGTCAACATACATAATAATTTCGTTTTTTGAATGTGGATTTCTTTAAGAATTCTTCAGGTAAAGTTGAGTTTGCAATAATGTGAATTCATGTAAAGTGAGAAGTGTGTGTGTGTGAGAATCAGAAAAAGATTCATATAGAAGGTGGACCTTAAACTGAATTTTGAAGGGAACTAGTGATTCTCAAAGATAGCAATGAGGAAAGGGTGCATTCTGGACACAATAGCCAGTACTAAATCACAGAGACAGAAAATGGAAACTTCTGTGGTCACTACAGCAAGAAGACCACTTCAAATGTAACACAGAGTACAGGAAGGGAACTAATATGCATCGATGCTGGAAAAGCAGGTTGTGAATGGGGTTTAAATGCCAAGCAGAAGCGACAATAAGGAACAAATGGAATTTTTTGTAAAGAGGAGTGACCTGTTCACACATATGCTTTAAGAAAAGATAGATGAATAATAACCAATAATTAATAAAATAATTAAATGAAAATATAATTAAACTAATTCATTTGTAATATTTTGATGAACTAGGTTGTTTCTCTTATAAATTTCAATAAAGTAATAAAAATAGTGTTATAATCAATTGATGTTATTTTAATATTTGTATTTATGGTCATGTTTGGATCTACTGCTTTTTTATTGCTAGATCCATTTAATAACCAGTGGTACATTCCATAAAATATTCACTCACCCAAGTTACCATTTGTTATCCTTCAAAATGATGTCTTTTAATTAGAAAGTCCATCTATCGTACATGTTAGAGAAACTCAGAACTCGAATGGCATCCCAGAGCCCATCTCATCCAATCCATATCTAAGAATTTATTCTTCAATATCCCCCAGATTGATGAGTCATGTTTTACTTGAATTCTACAAGTGAGGAGAAATACCTATAGAGGTAGCTCTTTCCCCTTTTGCAAAATTTTAATTGCTGGGTAGTTTGTTTTATTTTGGTTTTTGTTTTTGCAGGGCAATGAGGGTTAAGTGACTTGCCCAGGGTCACACAGCTAGTTAAGTGCCAAGTGTTTGAGGCTGGATTTGAACTCAGGTCCTTCTGAATCCAAGGCCAGTGCTTTATCCACTGTGCCACCTAGCTGCCCTGGGTAGTTTGTTTTAACTTCCATCCAGCCTAAATCTTCATCTTTGCAACATCTTTCCATTATTCCTAGATCTGTCCTTTGGAACCAAATGGAAAATGTCCAATCCCTCTTCTACATGAGAGCCTTTCCAATTCTTGAAATAATCTATCATCCACTAGCCCTATCTCAATGATTCTTGGTATACCACCTTCTTAATATATTTTCACATGATTTTTTTGCAACTCCATCAGTGAAGAGTTCTCAGACTACAGTGCTTGTTAATGAATTCTTCCTCCTTGAAAGTTCCTTCCTTGAAATCTCTTCTTTTCGTTATTCACTTTGTCCTGTTTGTTTACTTTTCTATGTACAGGAAAGGAAAAATTTGCCTAACACATAATGTGAAAACACATGAAGGAATGGTGATATGATCAGGAGAGGGAAATGAAAACCTCAATAAATAAGACATCTATAAGGAACACAGAAATTAAATTATTTTCCCAGTGTCACATAGCCAGTTAATGTAAGAAACAGGATTTGAGCACTGGTCTTCCTGACTCCAAGCCCAGAACTCTATCCATTAAGCTAGACTGCTTCTATATTTAGTAAGTGCTTTATAAATATTCTTAATTGAATGAATTGGTAGACAGTCACCCTTGGTCTGCTGTCACAGACAGTCTTCCATGCATAAAAAATATTTCAATGGAAATGAAAAACAAGTAGTACAGTTTATTTTTCCCAAGAAATAATTGATTAATCATCATCATTATCCTATTCATTAATATGATCATCAGTAACAACAACATGAAAAGCAAATCTACTGCAACCAAAAATAATTTTTTTTTTTTGGTGAGGCAATTGGGGTTAAGTGACATGCCGAGGGTCACACAGCTAGTTAAGTGTTAAGTGTCTGAGGTCAGATTTGAACTCAGGTCCTCCTGACTCCAGGGCCATTGCTCTATCCACTGCGCCACCTAGCTGCCCCTAAAATTTATTTTTATCAAACTTTCCACTAGGAGATTTTGATGATACTCAGTGAGTTATTACTGTATTTTTGTAACTGGCTAACAAAAGGCAGAAGAATTTTCTGTGTGTTAACTTTTAAAGATCTGTGAAGATTCTCCCACTAGAGAAAAATTTAGCTTGTGTTTACAATATATCTTTGTATGTTATAATCCAACTTTAGTACAAAGCTGAGAAGTTTTGTTTATCAAAATCTGCTGATGTCCATTTTTTTCCTTTTCTAAAAACAATTCAAATTGGCATAAGAGGAAAACAGTTCTTATTCTGCCAAAACAAAACGAAAAAATATAAAACTTACAGGTGTTAGGGAACCAGAGGATCTGTGTGAGAGACTACCTTTGTTTTGAATGAAACATTCTATAAAAGGTCAACAATCATCCCAAAGTACCTCTTACATAAGATCCATAGTTACCAAACTTACAAAGGAAAGGGTTAAAGAGACATATCTTTAAATAATTATACAGGATTGTAGAGTATTTACACATAAACATGTTGGGTTTTTGTGGGAGTGGGGGTTTGTATTCAAGTTCTCAAAAATATTTTTTTTTTTGGTGGAACTGGTTAGAGTACTCCAATTTACATACTTCAGTGGCCACCAGAGGAAGGCACGAAGAATCTTGTTCATTTTGTTTTTCTAGCCAAATCAAGATTTTGTGAATCTTTTATAAAAAAGGTTGATTTTTTGGTACATAGTTCTACCTCATGAACCTTTTCAGTCTTTGTATCACCTTTGTCCTAATTTTTTTTGTAGCCATGACTCCTTCATAATTTAAATGCATGTTGACTAGAAATTCTACATCTCTTTTAAATCAAGTTTGCAACTATTCTTCCACATCACTTTTCTAAAGATAGGTAAAATGTCATCAGGAAAGTTATTAGACCAAGCTTATCAGAAATTATGCTATTAGTTCTTTGAAAGTATAAAATACTGAATTGATTAGTAGCATATTATATAGTCCATTAAATATAGCCAGTGCTATAATAAAATTATACAGATATTCTTGTAAGCTATACATTTTGAGGCAGGAATGGTGGCACAATAAAATGAGGACTGGACTTGAAGCCAGAAAAGTTAGGTTCAGGTTCCAGCCTTGCCACTTATTAGCTACGTGACCATGCCAAATTGGTTCAATTTTTGGACCCCCATTTTCTCTATTTTAAAATCAGAATACTTAACTTTATGGTTTATCTCATATAGGAGAATCAAATGAGATAATAGACACCAAATGCTTTGTAAAGCTTAAATGAAGTGTGTGTGTGTGTGTGTATGTGTATGTGGGGGGGGTGATTGTAAATGGTTAACAACCAGCTCTTCAAAATATTATATATATACATATATATACACACATATATACAAATACATACATGTATGTGTGTGCATTGTATGCATGCATGCATGTATATATACATACAACGTACTTTTAAGTTTAAGCTGCATTATTAATATCTTTTTCATCTAACCTTTCTTATGTCTAGACAATCAATGAAACAATAAATCAAGCTTTGATTTGTAGTGTTTACCAATTTCCAGGTGTAAATGCTCACACTGAAAATGTAACAATTGGTTTTTATGAGTCAGTACAAGCTGTCCTCAGCACACCTTTGAGTGAGTGATCATCTAGTTCCACCCACTTCATTTTATAGATGATAAAATTGAGTCCAAGAGAACTTAAGGGACATGAATAGGGTAATATAGACAATATGTAACAGGAGGAGGATTTGAACCCTCATCTTCCACCTCCAAATTCAGTGTTCTTTGAATTATCCCTTCCCATATATTATCTATAAAAGTCATCTTTTTATCTAGGATTTGAATTTATATTTAAAGTGAAAACAGGTGCTCTTAGTTGCTTATTTTTATTTTTAAAAAGTATGATGTGTCATTTCTTCTCTTAGGTTTTGAAACTAATCTGAACTTAACCAGCAGAGATGACCCAAACATATCAGAGAGTGGATCAGAAACCCAAGACAGAAATGCAAACAACCATGGAACTCAGTTATGTAATTCAATATCCAGTTCCATAACTTCTGAAAATGGAAATTCACTCTCAAATGGTAAGTAATTCTTGATTCTAAATTTTTCTTCAGAAGTTGAAGCACTGAACTGGTAAGCCTGCATGTGCTTTTTTTTTTGGTGGGGCAATGAGTGTTAAGTGACTTGTCCAGGGTCACACAGCTAGTATGTCAAGTGTGTGAGGCCAGATTTGAACTCAGGTCCTCCTGAATCCAGGGCCAGTGCTTTATCCACTGCACCACCTAGCTGCCGCTTGGATGTGCTTTTAATGATATCAGCCATGCAAATTTTTCAAGGTATTAATCTTCTTTTAAAGCTAAGTAATGGAATGAAGTTGACATATTTCACTTGAACAACAACAACAAAAAAATAGGAATTGCCTATGTTGAGGAAGCTACAGTTGGAAACATTTGCCATCCCTTATGGTCATTTCTCCAACCCATGGATATTTTGCATTATAGCTAAAGAATATGTGACCCAAAAACTGTACTTTTTTACATAAACTAAAAAACGATGAAAGTAAATTTTGGATGATGGTTATTTCTTATAATATTTCTGAATTTATTCTTTGTTTCTATCAATGGTTCTTTGTGGAGTTCCTTTCTCAGGGTACTTTTTAAGTGTGTTAAGTAATGCTTGACAAAAAGCATACATATTGGGCTGGCTTGGGGTCAGAAAGATATGAGTTTTAGTCCTTCCTCTGGCATTCTGTAGCCTTTGGAAAGCCACTTACCTTTCAGTGTCCCAAACAATTCTGTAAGACTAAGTTATAGATGTGTCAGGGAAGGCGATTCTTCCACCTACAAAATCACATATCCAGGAAACCAACCAAAAAAATAATAATAATCACTGAAAAAATGGGAATGTTAAAATCAATGAAGATATTGGAAATTAAGTACATTTTGTTCATTTATATATGTTCAAAAATCTCTTTTCCATGCCCACTCTTACCTCTACATAGTACCCCTGAAAAAAGGAAAAGGCCAAGGTGTCAATATTTTTTTAATTTCTAAGAGATTGTGCATATTTCTTTGTCTAAGAAGATACAAAAGCAGTAACATTTGAAAAAGGCACTAAAAAGCTGCCTAGTTCAAATCTATAGGCTCACTTTTTAAAAATTGACCTAGTAGTCAAAATCTGCTACCTCCATGGAATAGAAAACATGAAATTCAAATTTAAAAATATAATTCTTGAGAATGTCAGGCTACAAAGTCCTGCCTTTTACTAAGCAGCCTGCTTCCGAGCTCAGAAACCTGAATTTATACATTACTCACTTAAGTAAATACTGAAGCATTAAAAAAATAATGTTGTCCTTTACAATCATGAATGGGTACAGATTATTATAGAAAACATCTTTAAAATTACTATGTTCAAAAGAGGAAAAAATATTTCAACTGGGATGTTGATCTTATTTACAAAGAAATCTGATGAAACCTTTAGAGAACCACACTAAAACAACAAAACCCAGCTAGCCCAGCTTCCAAATAGATTGCTGCTGTGTCCATCTAGTACTCCTGCTAGTCTGGAGTCTTTCAGTTTTTCACTTTGCAGTATCCCCTTCCTCCCAATTTTGCCTCCTGAATTTAATGTGCAATATCCCAGAATAAAATAGAAATGCCTAAACACAGAGACATATACATAAACATAGACACATACACACAAACATATACCCCACAAACAACAACACTATGATAATGTACCAATTTTTCATGGACATAGGAAATGTATAATAATGCTTGTCGGTTGGATAGTTGAGTGTTGATTGATTATAGCTCTGTGACTCTAGGGGGGAAAAAAGTACTTAAACTTCTCTGATTTTCAGTTTCCTTAGCTATAAAATGAGAATAATAAAACCTTCTCTCTCACAGAGTTTTTTAAAAGGATCAAGTGAGACAATATATTTAAAGAAATTTGCAAAGTATAAATTTATATAAATCATGAAATTGTTATTTTTATTGTTATTAATTCTTCTGGACCCATGATTTCCTTGGTATAAAAACATCCCCATGAAGATTATCATGGGTCAGAGATTTCCAGAATCATAGCAAGGCACAATCATGATGTTATCAATATTCGTTTACCTGGGGGCAGCTAGGTGGTGCCATGGATAGAGCACTGGCCCTGGATTCAGGAGGACCTGGGTTCAAATGTGGCCTCAGACACTTTACACACTTACTAGCTGTGTGACCCTGGGCAAGTCACTTAACCCCAATTGCCTCACCAATATATATTATACATATATATTATGTATATCATATATATATATATATATTCATTTACCTGTTCTGAAGAATTGTAGCATCCAAAATGGGCTTCATATGTTGGGATCAACTCTTAACCTCCCATATGAATTTGACTAGGAACCTTTTTCAAAGTTCAAAGATTCTTAAATCTATGTGAGTTTAAGTTGTTTATAATTTATCTGGCCTATTTTGCTGTATTTTAGAATAATATATAATATTCTACATAGAAGTATGGATATACTATATAAATGTACTTTCTATGAGAGCAGGTGCTATTTTGCTCCTGAATAGATGCTTGTGGGTAGATTAAATAACAACTCACACTTCTGTACTAATTTGTGGCTTACAAAGAACTTTCTTGACAACAACCCTTTGTTGCACATGGAGTAAATTGTTTATGTGTTAAACTTCTATCTACATGCATCCTTAACTTTGCAAATATTTATTAGGAGAGCAGTAAACATCTATTGAACACACAAACAACTCAATTACATACCTGAATCTTACGTCAAAAAGATTTTTTTTTAAATTGGTCTTTAAAATATGGATAGAGTCCACTTTTTCCCTAAGGTATGCAGTTTCATGGTAACCTGCAAGGTTATTTTTAGTACAAATTGCTATGTTACAATTTAAAGTGCAATGAACTTTAAAGAGAAATTATATAAATATGTAGAAAATTTCTTAAAGTTTTCATTGAATAGGAAATAATATTTTCCAGGAAATATTCTTTTGGATGTCAAAATTACATGTTTACTTCTATTTCCCAGAAGAAGTTTTTTTTTTATTTGTTTATTTACTGAACTATGGCTCAAAGAGATAATTTGGCTAAGACTTATTTTCATTGTATCAGTTTACTAAGGAAAACACTAATTTTGAGTTTTCTATACTTATTCCTAGGACATATGATTTTTTGTCATTATATTAAGAAAACATTTTATTAGTATTAATGCATTGTTATTATTGACATACTATTTATATAAGATACTATATTGATTCTTTTCATATAGAAATTTTTAATTTTGTGGGACAATGTTGAGACAAAGATGACAAAAACCTTCCAAATAACAATTATACAGTGTGATATCCTACAGTGTTTATTCTTGATAGATTTTTTTTTTAATTTCTGAGCTTTTCTGGGTAGAGGAGAAAGGACTTGGGAGATTATTATAGTTAATTTAATTGCATATGGACTGTGAAGTGTTTTGTGTTTTTGTGACTCTATTGTTTAATATATGGTGCTTATCTTCCATTCACAGTATTTTCTCATGTGAAGAAATATTGAATTCCAGAAGAGAAAGGCAAAGGGAAAATATTACATGATCATAACTGTTTAAGTGATTTGGAATTCAATTCAGCAAACATCTATTAAGCATCCATTGTGCACAAAAACTGGAAACAAACACACTTTCACTTCAACTAAGAGCATAAGGTTTTCTCTTCAATTATAATACTAGAATTAGGATTTTTAGTCTGAATAATGCTGGAAGAAACTGCTTGCTTAAAGTTCAGATCATTTTACCCTTCAAGCTACATAAATATTTAATAAAATGGGTATATTTTTAGGTGCCTGGGATTTGGTAACTCGTATTTACTAACCACATTTGTAGTAGATGTGTTCCTATATGTCTACAAATATGCACACAGGGGTATGATGTATATTTAAATCTAGCCTGATACTATGATGGGTCTGCAATCTTATTGTCATAGGTATTTCTTTCATTAGTGCAGATTGAAACCTCTGCATGCACTTTCATTTTGAGTGATTCTCATTTGTGTCATTCTATAAATCTTCCACAGAGGATCCTTGGAACCTGTTGATTGTCTTCCTCTGGTCTTTATTCTATTTGGGGCAGCCTAGTATAGCACTCAGGTTTCCCATGTGTTTAGTATCATTTCTTCTTTTCACGTAACTGACCCACCTCCTCTTCAAATGGTATCTGTTCTTGATGGTGTCTTTTATAAAGTGGTGTGCTAGAATCAGCTCAATCTGGCTCTTGAGAGCCAATTATCAAATTGTCAGTGTGAGCATTTATACCTCAGAACTTGGCAAATACTACAAATGAGGCTTGTTATTTTGTTGATTTTTTTATACTCAGGAAACTGATGAAGAAAATGTTAATAGTGTAAATTAAAAGTGTTTGCTATGTACATTTTTCCTCCTGAAGAGCAGGGTGGTAAACATTTACCCACCTACTCCCACTTTTATGCCTTTTCTCAAATGGAAATCATTGTTCATAATATGCTATAGCACACTCTACTTCTAACTTCTTTAGATTTTTCTATTACTATACAGTGGGTATCTATATGGGGTATCTAAGTATATCTTGTGGAGAGAAATTGATAGTTATCTCTAGAATCTTGCCCACCCCTCTCAAAGGGAGCCTTCTGATTCCTCCCTCAAAGGAAACAGAAAGGGCCATGAGACTAGCTTCCATAATTTCCTTTGCGAGGCAGTAATCAGTCTCCCTCAGAGAGGGCTGAGTAAAATTCCATGGCTATCAATCCATTTCTCCCCATGAGTTATATCTAGTTAGCCCATGTGCATAAACACATCATACAAAATCAGTCCACACTTTACCTATACAAAATCATAGTATCATTTTTTTAAGAACTGGAGTGGACTTTGGGGGGCAGATTGGTGATACAGTGGATAAAGCACTGGCCCTGGAGTCAGGAGGACCTGAGTTCAAATTAGGCCTCAGGCACTTGACACTTACTAGCTGTGTGACCCTGGGCAAGTCACTTAACCCTCGTTGCCCCCCCCCCCCAAAAAAAAGACCTGGAGTGGACTTTAAAGATCAATTCCTCCATTTATCTAGAGAGGGGGAAAGTAAGTCCCAGACCATTCCAAAAATCATACAGCTAGTTAGATATAGTGCTGGGACTGAAAACAATGTGATTGCTTCTAGTTCAGTATTATGTTGTTGAGAAAGAACCTGACCCAGTATTGATCTCCATGTTACACATGGCAGTGTCTATCTCTGAGAGCACAGAAACATGAAAAAGCTACAAGTGTGTAGCTTTGAAAAGGGCAATGGTACCTAGTCTATGGATAGAAGGTCCAAAGCCAGGTGGGATCAGATACATGAAGGCACCATCATGTAGACTGTGGACTGTGGATACTATATATGTTTACATATATATATATATATATATATATAAAGACTGTGCCAGGCAATGTGTTCAATGCAAAGGCAAATAAGGGATGGTCATTTTCCTCATGGAACTTGTGATCTAGAAGAAGAAATAAGACAGATGAAGAAATAGAAGTTAAGAGAAGGTAGGAGGAGAAGGAGAAGGAGGAGGAAGAGGGAGAAGAGGAGAAAGAGCAGTAATACCAATCATGCTTTACAAATATTATAAATGTGACCCTGTGGGGTAAATGCCATTATTATCCCCATTTTAAGTAAATGTCTAAGGCAGAATTCCAACTCAGTCCTTCCTGACACTATGTCCAATACACTATCTTCTGTACCACCTAGATACCTCAATCATAGTTCACAGGAAATAGCCAGCTGTGGTGTACTGGATAGAAAAAGAAAAGTTAGGAAGAGGCTTGGGTTGAGGAATAAAGACAATGAGTTATCTTTAAACCTGTTGAGAAAATATAATTTATTCAAAACCAATTAATGTATAATGACCAACCTCTATCAAAAAGGTAAAAGAACTGAACAGGTAGCCATGTTAGATTCTCTTGTTTCTAGGGGATCACATGGTATCTATCTCTCTCATTAGCTCTCTTATGTCTCCTTGAGACCATATGCTATCTCTCTGAGAGACCACATGGGGCTTTTGAGGCTTTACTCCTGCTCTGGCTAACTGACATGCTGAAGCTCTCTCCCTGCTTTCTCTACCACATGGCCTTAGACCATGAGAAGTCAGGGAGGTACATGATCAATCCTTTAGTGGTATAATAATATAAATTAATATATGCTTCTCCATGTGAGATTTAGAGCACTACCAACCTGTTGAGAAAAACACTTCAGGGAAGCTCTGCCATGAAAAGAAACCACGTGACTTCAGTGTGCAGAAGTTGTGTCTGCCATCAGAATACTGTCAATCAGTGCTACCAACCAATTATCTTGGAGCTATGTGTGAGGATGTCCTGGCTTCTGGTGTCAGAGGGGGATTCTGGGAGAAGCCCAGAAAACTTTGCGTTTTAGAGACTGTGACTTGGCGAGAACACAGATTCTGGGGTCTCTTAGATAGTTAGATGAAGTATGCTTTCTCTCTCTCTCCCTCTCCCTCTCCCTCTCCACTAACTTCTGATGTACTTTAATAAATATTTAAAAGTCTAAACTCTTGCTAAAGCTTCTAATTTAAGGGAACCGCTCATTAGATTTTAGACATCATAGCTAGAATTTTAGGCCCTTACATCCAAAACTAGTATCTATGGGAATTTTAAAAATACATTATATACATACATACACACACACACACATGCACACACATTTCCTATCTATTCAGGCTGGAATAAAATTGTTTCATCCTTTATGATTCACCTCTGTGTCACATGCTTTTTTATTTGTCAATTACTCCTTTTTCCTATCTTGATTCATTAAGGAATCTTACCTCACTCCTTAATCTCCTCCTTTACTAAGCCTTTCCAAAGCAATTCCTTTTGCATGCTAAATTTCACATATGCCATCTTTGACTTTCCCTAGTATCAGTAACTCATAAAAGGACAGTCATCAGGATATTCTCCCTTTTCTTGTTGTTCATCCTTCTTTCTCTGAGATGAACAATGACATCAAAAGGGTGATGTCTCAGTGTGCTTGTGAATTGGATTTGAGTGATTCAGAGCTCTGCAGAGTCATTGGCCTCACTCTCTCCTCCAGAGTCCTCAAAGTCCAGTGGCATGAAAAATGTCAAGACAATTGGGTATGACCTTGGCCTTAATAAATTAATGTATTTTTCAGGTCTTAGTTTATCTTAGGCAATGCAAATTCATGGAGTAAGGGCTGGGTAAGAACTGGAAAAAGAGATGGCCTAATTTACCAATATTTAGGTTTTGATTGCTTAGAATGAATGTAACTAGTATATGTATGCATGCAAGCATGCATGCATGTATGCATATATGTATATATGCATTCACTTTGGGAACATGTATGTATATATGCACATGCATACACAGATCTACATACATATCTATTCCCCAAATGAATAAATTGGTACCTTTTGCTTCTTTAATGGTTTCCCATCTCCAAATTCTTCTTATCTTTACTCTTTCAGAAAGGCCTCAGACTACTGTAACCTATCAAAAACATTATCTCATTTTTTGTCACCCTTCTTGGAATACCTGCTATGTGTTCATACTATCCAACAAAAGATGTGTAAATTTAGTTATCACTTTCCTCTTTGCCCAAGAAACATATTTTAAAACCTTATTGTTTACTGTGCATGCTATAATAATAATAATAATAATAATATTAATGGCAGCTAACATTTATATGGGACCTACACTTTACCAGGAACTGTGCTAAACACTTGATAATTATTATTTTTGTCTTCACCACAACCTGTGAGATAGATGCTCTTATCATACCTATTTTACATATGAAGAAATGGAAGGAAACAGCTTAATCAGGGTCACAAAGCTACTAAGTATCTGAGGCCAGATTTGATCTCAGGTCTTCCTAAATTGAGGTGTGATGTCTCATCCACTGCACTACGTTTTACCTTTTCATCTTTTTCAAACTAGAAGAATCTGTCTTTGCCCTTTACCATTTATATGTTCAATTGTGTATATTTGTTAATTTATGGTTTATTATTGGTGTTTGGTGACCTTGTAACCTTATTAAAGAAAGTTCATCCATTGGTACATAAATCCCGTAGTGCCAAGTACTCTTTCATTTAATATATATTTGTTGTTGACATAGACTGTTCCCATTAATGAAATTTCACTTATGCTCAGCTTGAATTTGTATGCAAGTTTTATTTTTCTATGATGGACAAAGAACTATCTAACTAATGGTATCATTTTCAATAGGTTTACCAGAAGAAGACAGCTACTCAAAATTGTCAGTGAGCGGTACAGCAAGCTCATCGATCCAGAGACATAGGGAAAGCCATACCAGTCAGGTAAATCAGTCCATGACTGTCAAATAGAAACTGATGACTTAGAAATGGCATTATATTATGATTTGCCTCTTGGGCATAATTGGTTTTCTGGTATTTAAAAATTATTGTCATATAGGATTATTATTAAGGCTATGTAATATAACAAAGCTGGTATTTTCTACCTCTATAGTCTATTCATGAAACTAATCTTGACACAAAACAGGAACAATGTAGAAATGCAGACTATCATTTCATCTCAGTTGTTACATAGAGTCAGTCATTACATTTTATCTGCACTCAGAGTCTGAGTATCATTTCTGGAAACAATGCAACTACTTTAAAATGAGATAGCAGGTCATATTATATATTATCCTTTTCCAAAAAAAAACAAGTTTTACATATACTCTCTAAAACTTTTGTTATTAAATATTCATTTCATCATAGTGAAAAACAAAAACAGAACAAAACAAAACAAAGAAACACAATTACACACACACACACAAACAGGCTAACACATCTAGGAGAAAATATTTCATTTTTATTTTTGGAGAATAAGGAATTCTATCAAGTAAAGATTTAATTATTTCCTTGTCATGTAAAACATTGAAAAACCTAAAAAAATAACTTCAAAGAAGAAATGTGAATTTGAAATTAAATCTGAAGTTTATTTTGCAATAAAGTTCAATTATGTGTTTTTTTAAACTATTCTATCATTAGATAAGGTATATCTTATTAGGATTCAATTTCTATTTTTTACAAAATTCAACATAGTTTTTAGAAGTAATTCAAAAAAGGTCAGTTATCCAGATGTTTCAAATAGTTTATAAAACCATTTTGTGAATGTTTGTGTTTTAGCTATATATTTGTCATCATGTACACGAAGTTGTAGTATCTACTTAGATTTTTCAAAGAAACACGGAAAGGAAAGAGTAGAAAAAATCAATTATTTTAATCCTAAAAACATAAATCTTGGGACAAGCAATCTTCAGAAATCACATACCTTGAAATATCACCACTAAGATAGAAAGAAAATGCTGATTGGTTGTAACAAACTGTCACTAATCTCTCCTCTATCCCTTAGAGATGCATGTACTTTATCTTTTAGACATTACTGATGCCTTATGTAAGAGAAATTCACAAGGGTACTTACTTGCAATGAACAGTGGTATGATTTTTATTGTAGGGGTGACTCCAGTACTTAATAACATAATGATAGACCATTTAACTTCCTGACCAGGGTTTCATGCTTCACAATGTAGTCATAGAGAAGTTTGATAGAAGGTGCATGAACTGTGCTACTCTATAAGTGACTCTTACCTTTCATGGCTAAGGCTAAGAAGCAAAAGGGAAAGGTCGTTAAGAAATCATTTTTCACTTTCTATTTGAAGTGGGGGCTTGTTTCCAAATGTAGTTATCTGAAATAAAGCAGTAGCCTCCAGTCATTTACAACAACACTCCCTGGGGAAATGGGAAAGCCCTGCTTATTTCACTCAAAAGAGTGAAAGTTCATATGATGACACATATTCCTTACTTGAGAAGATGGAGAATAAATTTGAAATTATGCTTTAAATTACCACTAACATTTAAGAATCTATCTCTTATGTGACAATTCGACGGGACTAATATGGACCTATTTGGCTACATTTTAGTTATTCTACTTTGGTTTGCTCCCAACATGAATGAATAGAATCTTTATGGAAAAACAAACATGAAACCTGATTGATAAACTGTTTTGCTGTAAAGCTTTCTGTAAACTCAAAACTAAATCTCTCCACAGATAAGTTTATATTTTGAATAACAAAGACATTGATTTTAATGTCAGCCTTTAGAGGAGGCTAAGAATGTATAGGCATTGTTATATGTGAGGAAAATGAGAAACAATCTTGGTCATTTGTCACCATGTCAAAAATTATGGAATGTGTCATTAGAAGATATATCATGTGGTCATATAACATGTCCTTTGTTTTCAAAAATAACATTTCTTATACTCAATTAGACATGTGACCCCTTGATAAATTTTTTCTGGATATAATATATCCTAGAACAATTCTCAATAGTTTAATTTCCTTTTAGGTTGGTGACATAAGGTAGTATGGTTTAACATAAAAAGTACAGGACTTGCATTCAAAAGTTCTGGCTTGAAGTCCTACTTACTTCACTTACTTGTCTTGTGACTGTGATAAGTCACTTAACTTCTCAGAATCTCCATTTCCCTTTTTTTGTAATCATAATCAGACTACTACCTCACAGAGTTTTTAGGAGGAAGATGCTTTGTCAACTGTGACATGGCATCTAAATCCTAATTATTATATCTAACCCAAATGATATTTTCAAGTTACTTTCTTGATTTATCTTTTATCAGATATAAGTTATTTGGTTTTTAGCTCTACAAATACAGAGCCTCATATATTCACAAAATTCGATCACATAAGTGTGCACTTAAAGGTAAATTTTCCTATGAGTATATCCACTGATTTGGCGTATCAAGAGGAAGCAAGTTAGGTCCTCTCTTCACATTGAAAAGATGTATAGTAGTATTATTAGCTGCAGCAGCAACAACACAACAGTGACAATAATAGTATTTCTATAACACTTTAAGGTTTACAAAGTACTTCACAAATAGTACCTCATTTCACAACAACTTTGGGAGGTAGGGGCAATTATTATCCACATTTTACAAAGGAGGAAACCAACGCATATGAGGGTGAAATTGCTTGCCCGGAATCACAGAGCTAATAAGTGTCTAAGGCCAGATTTGAACTCAGGTCTATCGTGACTGCAGGTCCAACACTTTTTTTCAAACCACTCTGGATTCATCATAATTTTCTTGTATTGAATATATGGCAGGCCATGGATCAGAGTTACACAAGGATAGTAGGTATAGGTGCCTTGTAATCTGTGTAGTTAATGAAGATCCCCAAACAATGAGATCGCAAATGCAATGGGGTATTAGAGTAAATAAAATGATAAATTTGTCTCATCCACTGCATACACACACAACTGACATAGAGAGTAAGTTAAATTTATTCCAAATCTAGTATAGTGGCTAGTTGGGCACTACTTGACTGAGATCACAGGGGCTAGAGACCTCATCCAGTCTCTGATTTATTTTGGGCAATTAGCCCAAATTTCAGCTTTAGGGAAAACCAAACTTCTCAATAGGGGAAGTAGGATTCCCCAATATCACATCTATCGGCTCATCATCCCTACTTGTTCCATTCCCCATTGTGCTTCTGAGTCTCTGAATTTCTTCACCATTACTCAGCTCCCTTCTCATCCTGGAGCATCCCTCAGTATGTGGGGCCTTCCCACCCTCAACATCCCTCCACTAGGCTGTCCCCTTCTTCCAAGGTTAAGCTTCTTCTTCTGGCTTTCATGTTGGGGATAGGCTCAGGCCAATCATGGCTCATTTCTCTGCCGGACTTTGCCACTGTGCTCCAGTAGGGACCTTCTTCCTTTGGACTCCTTTTTCAGCTGCCTTTTATTTGTTGTCTTCCCCCATTAAAATGTAAGTCTCTTGAGGGCAGGGACAGTTTTTCAAATTTACCTCCATCTGGATGACAGCACCTAGGAAAGTGATTTACAAAAAGGAGGTAATATTGTTGGATTGGATTGAATTAAATAAATTATGTAGAAAATTTAATAGGGTGTGATTTTTAAAATATATATCGAACCATAGTAAAGTTTTTAGCACTAGATATAAATAAAACCAATTTCCATGATATCCTAAATATTGTTCCTGCCACAAAATCCACCGGCATAACATTAGAAACGAGTAGATTTCTACCTAAAAATCCAAGAGGCAAGGATTATGATAATCTTGCAAATATACTTAGCAGATATAGTGTCAAAGTGGGATGGGGAAAACAGGGAAGTATCAAATATCACAATATAAAAGAGGATACTATGCAAACCAACCCCCAAAATGTTACTTGACAATGCATACACCAACTTCCTTGCTTTGAAGACCGTCATTTGAAGCAGGGGAGTAAGTGGAAGTCCATTCTGGCCTCATAGCCTGAATCAGGAGAACATGGGGGCTGAAAACAGAATGAAAGCATGTGTGAGTTAGGAGTGAGGTGCTATGAATAGAAGGGATGGCTACAATTCTAAGAGCTTGTCCTTGGCATGAAAATTACTAGTTACACATCTGCTTAGCAGCCCACATTTGACAATGAAAAATGAGACGCTTTCTTTTTGCATTTGAGCACAACTTACTTATATTTTCATTACAACTTAAGCTCCAGCACCTCCACTGGGCCATTTTATTGCTTTCAGCAGTCTGTACCTCACAGCAAGTAAGATTCTTATGTGCCTATGATCCCTGTCTTTTCCTCCTTTGGAGCATTTATCTTCATATGTCTTATCAAACACTTCTTTCTTTTCATTGACTCTTCATTTTTTTTTTTTGTTAATCATGGAATGGCAGTGAAAAAGAATTTGTGCAGCCCTTACTTTGCATTTACAAGGGCATAAGAATTAATTATTAATATGTGTCATATTCAGAGATTAGCAATCAAAAAATGGTGATAGTCTGATAAAAAAAAGTGGCAATCAAGCAGTCAAGGCTGTAATAAAATATCATTCCACCCCCTACTCCTTCTAACATACAGCCACCAATGAAAGACATAAAATAATCAATAGAAAATTGATCTGAATTAGGGAGTAAATTGTTTTGTGGTTTGTTTTACTGGACCATCAAAGAAGGCTTTTTGCAACATCACACATCAACAAAATTAAGTGTTGCAAGGTATTTAATAACATAAAATGTCCTTTTTTTCTCTATGTTCATCATATATACTACTCCAAACACCTTGTTGAATTTAATAGTGAAAAAACATATACCAAGTTATAGAAAAATAATGTAATAAAGACATTTAATATTGGATTTAAATTAAAGTTTATCCTAAAGTACATGACAAGAAAAAGAAATAATGTAGCCATGCAAAGGATAAAAGATATTTCCAACATGCAACCTTAAAACAGATGGAGAATGTGAAATGGAAAATATATTTCGCATCGCAGAAGCTTTAGAGCATCAGTATTTGATATCAATGGCTGATTTGCATAACAAGCATAGGACCTAATAGAGTATACACAAGAAATGAAGACATGAAAAGAATTGCCGATGACTTTATTAAAATAGCAATAGGTATAATAGAAGGTTGTCATGTTCTTTAAGTGAAAATGATTTTTAAAATTTCCTTGGTGTAATTTTTTTCATAAAACATTATAGTTTCACATAAGTTATAGATAACTTAGCTGAATTCAAATTTGTAGTGTTCATATTCCACTTAAGAGATTGATCATCATAAAAAAGAAACTACTAATTATACTTTGGAGAAGATTACTAGAAAACTGAGGAGGTGGTTGAAGACTGAAATTGTGCTTGTATTTTCAAAATGGAAAATCTTTCAAAATGTATGTTTCTAGACAATTTCTGTATGGTGAAATTGAAATTACACATAAATTGATGGGGATGGGCTGTTCCCTTTTATTTGGTGTTAACTAAGAAATAACCAGATACTTCCTTTTAATTTCATTTCTTGATGAAAATCATTGTAAAATCTGCATTCCATTTTTATACTGTCTTAAACTCCTATGCCTTTCTTTGTATGCCTGAAATACCTACAAACCTAGAATCATTCCCTGCTCACTTCTGCCTCTTAGAATTCTTAGATTCATTTACAGTTCAGCTCAGGTGTCAACACCTAAAAAAAGCCTTTCCTGATTTTCCTACCTGTTACTGCTTTCTCCCTGTTGAAATTATATTGTATTTATTTATCTGCTTATATGTTGTGTTCCAAACGCCCTCTCTGATCATTGCCATATACAAGGTCCCTTGAAAATCAGAATTGTTTTTAATTTTATCTTTCTTTCTGTAATTCTTAGGGTAGTATCTTGCCCATAAAAGCTATTTAAATTTTTCTTGTTTAATGAATGCATTGATAAATGAATTGTAACTACAATATATTCAAAATAATCTTTGGCGATGATTCATTTTCTAGATCTCTAAGAGTTATCATTCTGTACATCACTCTACTTATATCATACATAGATGTTGAACTGAAAAAAGCAGAATGATCAGATTTCTAAATTTAAATTCAGGAAAGCCTAGCTTTATCTCTGACCATAGACAAATCACTTTTGGTCCCTTAGCCTCACTCAGTTTCTTCATATGAAAAATTAGGGTATTGAACTAGATTATATCTAAGTTCCCTCCTGGCTCTCACGTTCTATTTTCCCTATAAAGTGCCAAGAAAAGAACAATAACTAATTGAGATTTACAGTAAGTTGAGTTACAATTATTCATGGTTGTATTGGGCTATTAAAAAAATCAAATGAATCCAAAAATGTCTAAGAAATAATCAATGTTTTCATTGTGAAGAAAGTATAGTGGCAAATCAAATATCTGTGCAGAACTAAAGAATATTAGAGCTGAAGGGATAAAGTTCTTCTTATTCAATCCTCTTACTTTACAGGTGTACAAAATAAGCTCCAGAAAGAAGGACTTCTGTAAAAGATCATACTAGAACTAAATAATACAATTAGGATTTAAGACAGGAATAAGGTACAGTTATCCCTTCCTCACTGCTGAGGTTAGAAGCGTGGCACCCCCTTGACATAGAAATTCTTGGTAAAAAAAATTTAGTCCTCCCTTGTATCAGAAAAGAAGTCTTCTGGCTTCATGGATTTCCTTATCTTTTTTCTTGATATTATACAATACAATACATATATTTTATGCATGTTTGTCTGCTATCTCATATTATTGATTCATTGTGATATTAATGCTCACTCACTTCTTCCTCCTCCTCCTTCATTCTTCTTCCTTTTTTCCTTCCTCTTTCTTCTCCTTCTCCTCTTCCTCCTTTCCCTTCCCCCTCTCCTACTCCTCTTCCTCCTCTTCCTCCTTCTTTTCCTTCTCCTCTTCTTCTTCTTATCCACCACCTCTTCCTTGTCCTCCTCATTCTCTTCTTCCTTATCCTTCTGCTTTCTTCTTCTACCAAGGATATCATTGCTATATATGGAATTGTATAAAGAAAAAAATAGTAAAGATACTGGTGAGCAGTTTATTTTTTTCCTTTTGCTCATAATTTTATGATGGGAAAGATAATCAAATCACCCAAACTCTTTTCTGATGACTTGATATTTTCCTTTCTCTTTGATGTTTTAAAAATTGATCTTTTAATCCTTTTAAAGTTACTTTACCACCAATGTGGATTTCTTCTTTATGTACTTTATTTATTCAAACTCTCCCTCCTGGCCATTTCTTTTGAAAACCATTTTCTCAGGGGCAGCTAGGTGGTATAGTGGATAAAGCACCAGCCCTGGATTCAGGAGGACCTGAGATCAAATCCAGTCTCAGACACTTGACACTTGATAGCTGTGTGACCCTGGGCAAGTCACTTAACTCTCATTGCCCTGCACAAAAAAAAGAAAGAAAGAAAGAAAAAAAAAAGAAAATCATTTTCTCTTCCTCTGATAGTACATAAGGTATTGAAGTACAAATGTGGCTGTTCTGTTGCCTCAGTTATGAAAACAGAAACACTGACAAACCTGTTCCCTTTTTTATCTCCTCCTTACAGTTACGTTTATGAATAAAAGAGATAGTCTGACTCAGTTGATTCTCATGACAAATTTTCCACTTAATTGTTTTTTCTACCAACACTTTTCTTTTTCTTTTGTGAGGATATGTTGTTCATGGTGTTCCATTGCCTTCCCTTATAATATTTTATAATTAACTTTATATTCTAAATCACTGATTTCTTTAGCTGCTTCCATTCCTCTCTACTAAAAATGATAGTGAGTGATTGATTATTAGGGTAGTTTTGGGGGGAGGGGGAGCTTGATATCCTTATTGTGGCAATTGCTTTCCATAAATTTAATATCTGTAGAAGTTGATAATAGAATCAATAGTCTTCCCTTTATCTTTTTATTCTTCTTTTGCATTAGCAATTTATTTAAAGAGTCAGGTTGACATTTTCCCCTAATATCTTCTTATATTGATCGTTTCATCAAATTTGGTGAAAACTTTGTCTTTTCTTTAACTAGTGAATTGTCTAACTAAATACTTTCCCTTTCTCTATTTCTCTGTCTGTCTCTGTCTCTGTTTCTCCCTCCCTCCCTCCCTCCCTCCCTCTCCTCCCCCACACACATACACACAGGTGTGTGTGTGTAAAAAAGGTACCATACTAGTAGCCATTCGTCTCCTATTAATTGTGTGTGTGTGTGTGTGTGTGTGTGTGTGTGTGTGTGATATGTTCAGCATTTGCCATGCCCAATCCTTTCTTCTGGCAGAAAACATTCAGGTTATTCAAATGTGAAGCTTCCAAATAATCTGCATTTTCACATTTGTTTCCTTTCTTAATTCCCTGCAATATTGTCTAAACCTGTATATTTTTCACTGTTCTCTCTTGTGTCCACTCTCAGTCAAGATAGGTAAGAGGAAAACTAACCAAGAGTAATATGAAATAAATGAAGAGGTAAAAGTAGCCAGGATGATACTACCCTGTGTCCACCTTCACAGCAAAGTAGCCAGTTATTAAGGTATATGTTACCTTCATTTGGAGAATCTTAGGGTCTTTGTAGAATTGTTTTATCACTTCATACTTTTCAAAGAGATGTTGGTGCATAAGCTACAGTTATCTTAAAATTTTTGAGGAGTGAATGGCTGATGAGTAAGTGGAAACACTTAATTATAGACTATGCTTTGTAGAAGTTTAATAATATAGAGGAGACAAATAGGATGACAGCTTGCATAAAGGCAGGGTTAAGGAAAGGTACTTTCTTTCTTTCTTTCTTTCTCTCTCTCTCTCTCTCTCTCTCTCTTTCTTTCTCTCTCTCTCTTTCTTTCTTTCTTTCTTTTTTTCTTTCTTTCTTTCTTTCTTTCTTTCTTTCTTTCTTTCTTTCTTTCTTTCTTTCTTTCTTTCTTTCTTTCTTTCTTTCTTTCTTTCTTTCTTTCTTTCTTTCTTTCTTTCTTTCTTTCTTTTAGGATTGCAGAAATTTGAACATATTTGAATGCTGAGAAGGATCCAGGAAAAGAGGATTTTGATAGTTAAGATGCATGAGTAAGGAGATAATTAATGGAGCAAAGACTTAGAGGAAATGCTTATTGATTAATGGGACTGAGGGCTCAGGTGGAGAGATTTGCTTTAAGACTGATGAGGAAGTTTCTTGAAAGATTTAAATGAGTAGAAGAGGAAAGTTGAAGGAGTTCACATCAGATTGCCATAACCCTTTCAGTAAAGTAGGGGGGGGTGGAGGACATTTATTGAGAGGGTAAGAGAACAATATGATGTTGGTGGCTTGGAAGACAACAGGTTGGATACAGCTGTTATGTGTGATTTCATAGAGAACCAATAGGAAATTAATTTAAATGATTGTTACATAGCAGTGAATGACCAGTTGAGACTATAGCATAAACTTATGTGGACTGAGCCAAGAGTTTGAAAATTTCCTCCAGCAATAATCAGACACTCAGGAGGTAAATCAGAGAAAACAGACAGGAATTCATCCAGATTGATGATGATGAAGCGTTCCACCCTCCTCCTGATAGAGAGGTGATAGCTTCAAGATGCAAAATAAGTCATACAGTTTCATATACAAATGATATGAGGGGCAGCTATATGGCGCAGTGGATAGAGCACCAGCCCTGGACTCAGGAGTACCTGAGTTCAAATCCGGCCTCAGACACTTAACAGTTACTAGCTGTGTGACCCTGGGCAAGTCACTTAACCCCAACTGCCTCACTAAAAAAAAAAAAAAAAAAAAAAAAAAAAACAAATGATATGGTCATTTGTTCTTCTTGACTACACAAATTTGTTACAAGCATATTTGCTCCAGTTGGGGGTGGGATAGGAGGAAGAGGAAGGCTACAGATTTGGTAACCAAAAAAGAGAAAGAAAAGAGAATCATTGAAGCATTTTTTTTTGTTACACACAGAAGATTACAGGGGGAAAAGGCCAGAAAAAATTAGAAACAAGCAAGATATCTTTGAAAACTCATGCACTGAATCTATTATATATTTCAAAAGAAAAAGTAAACTGTATATTTCAAAGTCACAATTTAATGTAAGTTCCTCTTTTTTCTGTTCTAGTGTATATATGGAAATGATTGCATTTTGGTGCATGCTAAATTTAGTATAAAAATAAAATGAATTATTTAAAATGAATTTTCTCAGGGATGAAGGTAAGTAGGGTAGGAATACTTGAAGATCAATGAGTCTAGAGAGTCAGGAATAGCAGAAGAGAGATTATTATTGAATGTTCTCATCACTGGATCCACATTGAGTAGGTAGTTAAGTGAGTCTATAAAAATGTTAACAGGTAGGGAGAAAGGGGAAGAATTAATTAAACATTCAAAGGTCAATATGAGAACAAAGGACAATTATGATAAAATTAAGAGAACGGAAACACTGAGAGTGCTCAGAATAGTGAATTTCAAAGCTTGGGGCTTAGAGGTATAGGAGTTTTGAATGACAATGCACTTGTAAGATATGACTCTTCTGGTGGATAGTTGAAGATGGAGCTCTTAGAAATTGATGGGTTCATAAATACTAAATAAATAATTTTGAAAAAAGAAATTAAAGGGTCCAAAGAATTGAAATAATGTCCAGATGACTATCACCATGGTTATTGGAGTCCTTCAAAATGATGGTAGAAGAAGGAATGGGATAAAAGTCAGGTGCCAAAGTTGTGGATAATTTATCAAAAGCATGCTAGGTTTGGGTTTCTGATAATAACAAGGATCCGTGGACAATAATTTGTTCAGATTGGCTTAGATTTCAAAGTAGAGGTGATTTAGTTATGATGGTCTAGCAAGCAAAGGTCTAGAAATTCCAATGAAGTACAAAGACTACATCAACTTTTTCTCCACTCCTGGGGAGATAGGTAGAAGAGTGGTCAACATTAGAAAGTTTTCAGGACTATGGAATACTCATGAGGAATCCCAGGTTACAGTTAATATGAGGAAGTAAAGTGAGTCTAAGAAAAAGAAGAGTTCAAGGGTGAAGGGGGGTATATTAACATCTACATGGGAGTTTCAAAAAGCACAATGTAAGGAATGCTTGGGGGAACTTTAATGACTGATGAAAAAAAGCTGGGTTGGGAAAGAACTTATGGGAGTCAAAATGGCAGAGTAAGCAGTAAATTGCCATAACTCTCCCATATTTAACCTCCAAACAACTTTAAAAAGAGCACCCCAAAACAAATCCTGGAACAGAAGAACCAGCAAAAAGATGGGGTGAAACAATCCTTTAGCCAAAGAAACTTGGGAGATCAGCAAGAAAGGTCTGTCTCACTCAGGTAAAAAGGGAGTGCAGTCCAAGACTGGAAGTGTTCCCGCAAGCCAGCAACAAGCTGCACCTCAATAAACCAGTGGGGGATTTTGACCCCCAGTGCCATGGAGCAGGCAAACACCAACATCAGAAGCCCCCATGTGCCTCAGCATAGCCAGGGGAACTGAGCAGATGCCAGCTCTGAGAACTGCAATATACTTCAGTGTATACCAGGGCAAATAGGCATTAGAAATAAAGGCCTCCTCATTGAGCTCAGGGCAACATCATTTCAGTGCCAGGTAAATAGCCAGGGCCTGCAGCCCCTAGCACAAGAAACCTGACACAGTGCCCCTTCCACCCCAGCTCAAATTTAAAAGAAGGGGAAAAGGCCAAAAAAGATGAGAAAAACCCCAACAAAAATAGAATATGACAACAGAAAGTTACGAATCGTGACAGGGAAAATCAAGACAAACTCAGAAGAGGACAACATCAAAACACCTATGGTCAAAACCCCAATAAAAATGGTAAGTGGTATCAAGCCCATAAAGATATCATGCAAGAGTTTTAAAAAGACCTTTAAAATCATATAAGAAAGGTAGAGGGAAAATTGGGAAAAGAGATGAAAGTGATGCAAGATAATTGTGAAAAAAGAGTCAATGGCTTGGAAAAAGAAAACAGCTGGTTAAAAAGTAGGATTGGCTAAATGGAAAAGAGATAATGAGGGAAATTGGGCAAGTGGAAACTAATGATTCTATGAGGCATCAGGAATCAATCAAACAAATTCAAAGAATGAAAAAATAGAAGAAAATGTGAACTATCTCATGAAAATAACAACTTACCTGGAAAATAGATCCAGGACAGAAAATGTCAGAATCACTGGAATATCTAAAAGTAATAATCAAAAGGAAGACCTGAACAGCATCTTTCTTTTTTTATTTAGGATGTTATTTTTTTCAATTACATGTAAAGGTAGTTTTCAACCTTCATTTTTGTAAGATTTTGAGTTCCAAATTTTTCTCCCTCTCTCTCCTCCCTTCCCCTCCTGAAGACAGGAAGTAATCTGATAAATTTTATGCAGTACAATCATGTTCAACATATTTCCACATTGAATCGAAAAAGGGGAAAACCACAAAAAAGAAGAAAGGAATAAAAACAACAAAGAAGAGAAAATAGTATGCTTTGATCTACATTCAGACATCATAGTTCTTTTTCTGGATGTGGAGAGGATTTTCCATTATGAGTCTTTTGGAATGGGATCATTGTATTTCTTGGATCCTTGTATTTCTGACAAAAGCTAAGTCTATAACCGCTGATCATCATACTGTTACTATTACTATGTACAATGTTCACCTGGATCTGCTCACTTCACTCAGCGTCAGTTCATGTAAGTCTTTCCAATATTTTGTTTTGTTGTTTTTTTTTTCCTGGAATCTGCCTGCTCATCATTTCTTAGAGCACAATAATATCGCATTAAATTCAATACCACAACTTGTTCAGCCATTCCCCAAATGATGGGCATCCACAAAATTCTTTGCCTCCACAAAAAGTTCAGCTATAAATACTTTTGTCCATGTGGGTCCTTTTCCCTTTTTTATGATCTATTTGGGAAATAGACCTAGTAGTAGAATTGGTGGGTCAAAGGGTATGCACAGTTTTATAGCCCTTTGGGCATAGCTGAACAACATCTTTCAAGAAATTATCAAGGAAAATTGCCCCAATATCCTAGAACCAGAGGGCAAAATAGACATTGAAAGACTCCACGAATCACATCAGGAAAGAGTCATAAATTAAAATACCACAGAACATAATAGCCAAATTACAGAACTATCAGGTCAAGGAAAAATGACTGCAAGTGGTGAGAAAAATTCAAATATTGGGGAGCTGCAATCAGGATTATATAGTATTTAGCAGCTACAGCATTGAAGGATCAGAGGTCATGGAACATGATATTCCAGAAAGTAAAGGAGAGAGGACAACAACCGAGAATCATCTACTTCAAGGGGGAAAATGGTCTTTCAATGAAATAGAAGGATTTCAAGTTTTTATAAGAAGACCAGAATTGAACCAAAACCAAAAATATCTCCAATATCAAGATCCAAGAAAAGACCCAAAATGTTAAAAAAAAAAAGAAAGAAAGAAAGAAAGAAAACATAAGAATGTAATGGAGCTGAACTGCTTTCATCCCTACATAGGAAGATGATATGCATAATTATTAAAAATTGTACCACTAATAGTACAACTAGAAGGAATATACATAGACAGAGGTTACAGGTATAAGGCAAATTTTCAGGAATGACATAAAAATAAGAGATGAGAAAGAGGAGTACACTAGGTGCATAAGGAAAGAAGATATAGAATGGGGTAGATTATTTCACATGATGTGGTATGCAAAACCTATTACAGTGGAACTAAAGATGGGGAGGGTGGGTGATGGGCATTATTTGAACCTTACACTCATCAGTATTGTCTCAAAGAGGGAATAATATACCCAATCGGTCAAATATAGAAATCTATCTTAGCCAACATGGAAGTAGGAGGGGAGATGATTAAGTAAAATGGGGAAGGGACTGACAAATAAGAAGGCAGACCAGGGGAGGTGGTAGACAGAAGCAAAACACTGTCGATAAGGGAAAGGGTGAAAAGAGAGACAGGACAAACAGAAAGAACAATAACATGGAGGGAAATACACAGTTAGTAATCATAACTGTGAATGTGAATAGGATGAACTCTCCCATAAAACAGTAGAGGATAGCAGCATGGATCAAAAACAAGAATGCTACAGTATGTTGTTTACAAAAACCACACTTGAAGCAGAGGGACATATGTAGAATAAAGGTAATGTCTGTAAAACAACAACAGCAACAACAATGGGGCAGCAATCCTGATTTCAGACAAAGCAAAAACAAAATCAGACTTTATTAAAAGAGATAAGGAAGGACACTATATCTTGCTAAATGGTACCAGAGGCAGTGAAGTAATATCAATACTAAATATATATTCACCAAGTTGTACAGCATCCAAATTCTTAAAGGAGGAGTGACTTACAGGTTCATGACCAAGGAAGAGATAGAGAGCACTACAAAATGTAAAATAGATCATTTTGATTATATTAAATTAAAAGGTTTTTGTACAAACAAAATCAATGCAACCAAGAACAGAAAGAAAGCAAAAAGCTGGAAAACAATATTTACCATAAGTGTCTCTGATAAAAGCCTCATTTTTCAAATATATAGAGAACTGAGTCAAATTTATAAGAACATAAATCATTCCCCAATTGATAAATGATAAATGAACAGGCAATTTTCAGAGGAAGAAATCAAAGCTATCTATAGGTTTATTAGAGAAATGCAATGTAAACCAACTCTGAGGTACCATGTCATATGTATCAGAGTGGCTAACATGACAAAAAAAAAAAGGAAAATGATAAATTTTGGAGAGGAAAATTGGGACACTAAATGCTCTGTTGATGAAGTTGTGAACTGATCAAACCATTCTAGAAAGCAATTTGGAACCCAGAGGGCTACCAAATTGTACATATCTTTTGATCCAAAAGTACCACTACTAGGTCTCTATCCCAAAGAGATCATAAAAAAGGGTGAAAGACCTATATATGCAAAAAAAAATATTTATAGCAGTCCTTTATGCAGTGGCAAAATATTGGTAATTGAGGAGATGCCCATCAATTAAGGAACAGCTGAATAAGCTGTGGTATAGGAATGTAATAGAATACTATTGTGCAATGAGAAATGATGAAGTGACAGATTTCAGAAAAACCTGGAAAGACTTGTTCAGACTGATGCAAAGTGAAATGAGCAGAAATAGGAAAACATTGTACACAAGATCAGCAACATTGAGTGATGATAAAGTATGAATGACTCAGCTCTTCTCAGTAAGATAATGACCCAAAACAAGTACAAAGGACTAATGTGATAAAATAATGGGATTTGGCAGCCACCCAGGGGCCCCACTTGAAGGTTGATTTGGAATTGATTGAATTGGATGAGACTGAGAAACTGAGTGAGAACCTACTTAAGAATGATTAAATTGAGACCACACCTGACTGGCCCTGAATGGGGTGTTGTTCTCAGAAGTTTAACCTACTTAAGGTTGATTAAATGGAGAACATGCCTGGCCAACTCTAAATAGGGTGTTGTTCTCAGAGCCTATGGACTACTACATCAACCAATCAGCTTGAAGGACCTCCCCTTTTGCAGAGGGAGACAGGAAGTAGAAAGCTGAGGCTCCCTTGCTGGATTTCACTCTTTTTTCATTCAGGAACTGTCATGTGGCAACAGGGGCAGAAAAGAGTAGAAAGACCTACTCCACATGTTCTATATAGAAGCATAGATAGCTAAATAAAAGTGGCTTTCTCAACTTCCCTATCTTCACTAACTTCTAATACACTTTTTTTTTGTTTTTTTGTTTTTTTTTCGGTAAGGCAATTGGGGTTAAGTGACTTGCCCAGGGTCACACAGCTAGTAAGTGTTAAGTGTCTGAGGTCGGATTTGAACTCAGGTACTCCTGACTCCAGGGCCGGTGCTTTATCCACTGCGCCACCTAGCTGCCCCTTCTAATACACTTTTAAAAATACTTAAATGCCTAAACTTGTGCTGAATTTATCAGTAATCTTAGCCAGTTAACCCCTCAAAACTGGGGGGCAGGTCAGGACCCACATAAGATTTTAAATATCACAGTTACAAAGGAAAATTTTATGCACATCCAAATACAGAAATTATAGATTATGAATGCAGATCAAAGCATATTTTTTTACTCTTTATTCTTTTTGTGCTTTTCTTATTTGGATCTGATTCTTTTTTTCAGAACTGTGACTAATATGGAAATGTTTTACATGATAGCATATGTATAACCTATATCAGATTGCCTACCATCCTCACAAAAGGTGGGGGAGAGGGAGGGACAGAGAAAAATTTGGAAATAAAAACCTTGGAAAAATGAATGCTAAAAATTGTCCTCACATGTAATTAGGAAAAAATAAAATACTATTTTTTAAAGAGCTGAGTTGAATAGGGATGAGAGTAGGAAGGAAAGGGATAGAAAAGCATCAGGATAAGCCATTGCCTAGGCAGTATGACTACATATTGAAAGGTGAGCTGCAGTCACATTTTAACTTTAGAGAAAGAAAAATTCTGAGCAGACAGAGTCAATTTAATAGAAGAACCTTTAGTTCCTTTTTAGAATGTTGATGTGGTGGTGTTCAAATAGTTAGAACTCTTCACTGAGGCAAAATGCCTGAGGTCATTTGGCATTTCTAAGACCCCCAAACAGTTATTTGACTGAATTCAATTTATTTATTTCTTTATCTATTGATTCATTCATTCTTTTATTCATTCATTCATTCATTCATTCATTTATTTATTTGCTTGTTTGTTTAATTATTTAATTATGTTTTTGTGGGGCAATGAGGGTTCAGTGACTTGCCCAGGGTCACACAGCTATTAATTGTCAAGTGTCTGAAGTCAAGTTTGAACTCAGGTCTTCCTGAATCTAGGGCCAGTGCTTTATCCACTAGGCCACCTAGTTGCCCTGAATTCTATTAAAAAACAACAACAACAACAACAACAATAACAACATATTCTGTACAACTAATTTGACTATGCTCACACAAAAATCAAGTTTATTTTAGCCTGACTAATCATCAATGAATCTAAATTATGTTTTAGAAAAATAATGAGGTAAATTTCTATTTATTTTAATGACTGTAAAATTCTTACTTTACATGAAAAATCACCTAAATCAAGTGAAGTAAATATTGCTTGTAACTTCCCATATGTATATGTGTGTTTATGTGTGTATAGGTATGTATATAGAGAATACATTTACATAATAAAGAAAGAAAGATGATAAAGAGATAAAGAGGGATCACTATTGATGATATAAAGATAGAAACAGAGACAGTGGTAAAGAGAGAAATAGATAGAGCTGATATAGGGAGACCATCATTGTAGTGAACTTGGAAAGGAAAGAAAGGGAATAAGCTTTATTAAGCACCCAGTATGTACCAGGCACTGAAAAAGTGCTGTACAAATTCTTCTCATTTGATCCTCACAACAGCCTTATGAGATACGTGCTATTATTATCATCCCCATTTTATAATTGAGGAAACTGAGGGAGACAGAGGTTGTGCCTGACCTAGGTCACAGAGCTAGTAAATGTCTGAGGCAATTTTAGAATTCAGGTTTTCTTAACTCCAGGCCCAGTGGTTTTTCTATCTTCCCTACAATTTTTAGTTTTTGTGACTTACTCAGGTCACTGAGGATTTAAGTGGCTTATCCATGGTCACAAAGCCAGTTAACACTAGGTTGGAAGATACACCCTCTAACTATCATACCAATCAGCCTCTCATTGATATGAATAATAGGAATAAATGGAAAGAATACTAGTAATTTCGGGGGCAGCTAGGTAGCACAGTGGATAACGTGCCAGCCCTTGATTCACGAAAACCTGAGTTGAAATCCAACCTAGGACACTTGACACTTACTAGCTGTGTTGACCTTGGGCAAGTCACTTAAACCACATAGCTCCACAAAAAAAATCAATGGTAAGTTGATATTAGATATTTGAAGGAACTATAAAGAAAGTTACAAGTGAAGATAATTAAGATTTAAACTATACAAGTCAAATAATAATAAGAATAACTATATACAGATGTTTGTCATAACTTTTCCAAAATTTTCTATAACCTTTACAAATAGTAATCTAATTCATCCTCTTTGAATCCAAGGAAGACTTTTTTTTTTAATTGACAGCAGTAGGGGAAGAACAATATTAGAATTAGAGTCAGGAAGAGTTGAGTGCAGATGTTCCCTGAAACATATATGATCTGTGTGACTTTGGATAATTCATTTAATATCTCTCAGGCTTAATTTCTTCATCTATAAAATTCAAATAATTATAATAGCAATATATAGCTCTCAGGGTTATTTTATCAAGTAAGATAATATATGTAAAAGGCTTTGAAAGCCTTAAAGCATGAAATAAATGTCAACTAGTAGTAGTTGTTGTTTAGTAGTAGAAGTTGTAGTCATCATCATAATTGTAGAAGTAGGAATATTTTATTACAAGTTCTAGAAATAGAGAATCAGCAGTTTAGCTTGCATTCAATTACAAGGGATTAGGAAAGACCTCTCCTGGGTAAGAAGGGCCAAGATTTCCTGTGCTAGGCTCCATTCTTTCTGTACTAATATACTTTGACAACTTTGAAGGCTGAAGGTACAGAAATGTTACTGTACTTTGAAATAATCAGTTAGCACTGGTAAAGGAATGCATTCTCTGACCTTGGTAGACCCATTCCCTCTCTAATTCCTATGATTCCATTATTATTTGGAAATGTCATCTTGCATTCCTATTTATACCAGAAACATGTACTGAAGCAGCCCTATTTCTTTGAGTACCTCTAAACTAGGTGGATTGAAATGTTGGGAAGAAGTGCCAAGAACTCAATGATACAAAAAGGCCAGATGGTAAAAACACAAGGTGGTTTACTTTGTTTTCAAGGTTTCTGCCAATCACAGTGAAATCTGTGTGTTTTCTTTTGTTTCACCAGTGATCAAGAACGCCTTTATTGAGTAGAATGTAGACATGCAAAATTGTCTGCTTAGACACAGTGGCTGTCTGGTATTCAAAGTGATAGAGAACATTGCCAGAGGCATTTGATATTCCAAAGCAATTTCCCCTTGCCAACTTCACAAGTCTACCACGTGCACCCACATAGATTATGCCACTATATTCAAAAAATAATTAAATGTCACAATAAATGCTGACAACAACAAACAAGTGATATTTATATAGCATCTTATGGTTGCAAAGCACCCTACATGCACTACCTAGTTTGATCCTCACAACAATCCAGGGCATCCTTTTGGTTTTTTTTTGTACTATGTGTTTCTGCCCTCTAGCAATCACACACTTTATAATGTCCCCAAGTGGTTCAATTCAATTTTCTTTTGTCTTCAATCAACAAGCACTTATTAAGACTCTACTATGTGCCAGACACTGGGATAGGACTTCAGGGTCTATGTTCTTCAAGGTAGCTTTACTGAGTAAAAATTGTCACAGCATATACTCCATAAACATGTACAATTACAGGTTCAACACACAGTGACAGAACCAGCCTAGCATAAGAATGTTATCTCTTACTTAGGAATTCCTCCATTGTGGATCCTTCTGCCCATTGTCTTAAATCCAGTCTGTATTGTGGATGAGGTATTCCTCTTCTGGATCTGGGTTTGTATTTTCTAGCTAGTGCCTTTGGATATTATCCCCCAAAAAGCCAAAAATATGTCATGCAGAAATAGGTGATGGGGGTCCTTAAGTGCTCCTCTGTAAAGAGTTAAAACTCTCAAACAGAGTCCAATTAGAATAAAATGATCTTTTATTTGGGTGCTAGAGAAAGTGACCAAGAAGCAAGTCAAAGACTTAGCCACAAAGGGAGAAGATGGTTTAGAAATATTCTCTTCTCACAATGGAAGGGAGGCCAAAGCTTTTATGGTGGATGGAGGGGGTGACCACCTGACAATGGAAAGTTCCTTTTGGGGGTGGGGTGGGGAAAGATTCCTGAGAGTCAGGGTTTTTTTTTCTTTTAGAATGATCGTCCAGACCTCTGGAGTTATCTCTGCCTCCTGGCGCTGCCACAGGTCTATAGAATTTCATCTCCCCTTACTTCTTAGGTGTGTCCATCCTGCTATCTAGTTGGCCATGCTAAACTTTAATAGTCCCTTAATTCCTCAATATATCCTAACCCCCATGTCAAAGCTCTATCTTCTTTAGTTCCTCTGATGTTATAGAATGCTAATACTCTCTTTTCCCCAACTTAGATATTATTTTGTATAATTTATCTATAGATTTTTCTATCTTTTAAAATTGTGTATAAATTGTTCTTCTGATCCACCTAGAGTATAATAAGCTCCTTCTGGACAGGGATTGTCTTATTTTTGACTTTGTACCTCCAGTACCTAACACAGTATCTACAAGATTAGTAGGGACTTTAAAATGCTTGTTGAATGTATGAATGAATGGGAAGATAGGGCACTCTAAAGTTTGCAAAACATTTTATATATATTATCCTATTTAAGCCTTGTAAAATGGTTATGACATAAGTACTGGGGATATTATCATCTCTGTTTTGGAGATTAGTAAACTGAATCTGAGAGGTTGTATCTTACAGCTAATAAATGTGCATGACTGATTTCTCTACTCCCACATAGAATGAAAATCACTTGAAAACAAAATCTGTCTTTTTTCTTTGAATCACTGTGCCTGGAACAGTGAATTGAATACAGTAGACATAAAATAAATGCATGCTGAATTAATCATATGAATTCACCCAAATTGCAGTGAGTGAAATGAGTACAGGTAACAACACAAGGATGAAACCAAGGAGAAAATTAAGTGAATGAATGAAAAAAGTATTTTTAAGTACTTAAGAACGAAAGCAAGGAGAAAACTATTAATTCAATGAATGAAAAAGCATTTCTTAAGTACTTAAGCCAAATACTATGCTGAGCAATGAAAAGGCCAAGATAGTCTTTTCCTTTAAGGAGCTTACATCCCAATAGGCAAAGGAATGGTGACAACTGAGAACTGTTTTGTACAGTGAATCAGTCAATCAACAAATACTCATTAGCTATCTACTATGAGCCAGGCACTTCTCTGGGCACTGGGTATACAAGACAAAGAATTAAATATTCCCTACCTACAATATGCTTGCATTATACTGGCTGATTATATGTGTGTGTGTTCACCCATATGTAGCATAAATATAAGGTCAATAAATCTTAATATATACAAAGTAATTAAATAAAAGGCAGTTTCAACTAGTAGTTGGAGAGACGAGGAAAGGGTTCATTCAAAATGTGGTGCTTGAGCGGCATCTTAAAGGAAAAAAAGTAACTTTATGAGGTTGAAGTGAAGAGAAAAATTCATTCTATGAGCAGATATTAGCCAATGCATATATATATATATATATGAAGACAGGGTATCATGTGTGAAGAACAGAAAGGAGTCCATTTTTGCCAGGGTGGCAGAGTGCTTTGGGCAAGGAAGTAATGTCCAATGAATTTTGAAAAGGAGAGTGGGGACTTTGGATAGAGAGGTGATAGAATACAGATTGAGTTTTATGTTTTTGTTTTGTTTGGATTTGGCTTTTCGTCCATTGCCTTTACTATATATGTTCATAACAGGCTTTTCCCCCCCTTACTTTCTCAGTGGAAGTATACTGAGGAGAGAGAAGTGAGAGGAAGAAAATTTAGAGCAGAAAATAAAATAAAATTGATTTTAAAAAAAGAAAGAAAAAATATATAGTATGGGGCGAAGTTATATAAAGCCTTAAAAATTAATCAGATGCATTTTGATTTTATCTTACATGCCATAGAATGCTACTAGCATTGGTTGGGTAGGGGAGTCATATTGTCAGATTCAAATTTAAGGATTATTATTCCTGCCACACTGTGTAGGATGGACTGGAGTGGTGAGAGACTTTATATAGAACAATGAATAAGGTAGCTATTGCACTAATATAAGGGTGTGATGAAGATCTGAGTTAAGGTGGTAACAGTAGAAGTAGAGAGAAAGGATAGGATGAAAGATATGATATGAAGGTAGAAACAGCAAAATATGCCAGGGGATTGGATATGTGGGGTGAGGGAGAGTGAGGGGTCCAAGATAATGCTTCAACTATGAATCTGAGAGGCTGGAGGACCATCAACAGAAATAGGAAAATTGGGAAGAGGGAAAGGTTTGGGGGAGGGAGAAGATAATAGGTTAGTTTTCAGATATGTTGAGTTTAAAATGTCGGAAACATCAAATTTGAAATGTGCAGTAGGCAATTGGTGATGTTAAATCAAAACACAGGTGAGAAACTGGTGCTGGATCTATACATATGCAGTCATCTGCATAGTAATGATAGTTAAACTGAAGAAGAAATTGTTGGATAGCACCCACAGTAATGTAACATTTTGAGCAAGCAAAGGAAAATGAAGAAGAATGATTAGACAGGTAGGAGGTAGATTGAGAGAGTAATAGGCCTCCACCTGTCACCAATGACCATGGATCAGTGCCTTGAAGAGCCACAGGCCACAGTGTGGCTGTGCAGTCCCATACGGGAGCCACAGCTCCTGCCACAATGAGAACATTGGAAAACTGCACTCTCTCTGGCCCATCAGTTCCTGTATCTCATTGGTTTTTCTTCCTCCCAAGCTTGAAGGCCCATCTCAGCTGCGTGCAAGCTGCTCCTGAGTACTGAACTCCATCAGGCGCAGTCCTTGGCCATCTCCTCCCAGCTGCCAATGTCTATTCCCAGAGCCCTCAAGAGAGTAGAGTCAAGAAAACTCAGAGAGGAGAAAGAACCTAGGGAGAAAGGATGGTCAACAATGTCAAATGCAGCAGATAGATCAAAAAGGAAAGAAACAAACATTTATTAAGCACTTACCAGGCACTTTGCTAAACACTTCAAAAATATTATCTCTATAGATTCATACAACAACGGTGGGAGGTAGGTGTTATTATTTCCATTGAAGTAGTGCTTAAATGGCTTTCCCCCACAAAACAATCCTAGGAGTTAGATGCTCTTATCTATCCCTATTTTACAATTGAGGAAACTGAGGCAAACAATGGTTAAGTGACTTTTCCAGAGCTGCATAACTAGTCAATGACTGTATTGGGACTGAACTCATATCTTCCTTTACTTAGGACCCAACACTCTATCCATTGTGCCAGCTCCCTACCTCTAAAGGAGTTAGTTCTGGTGGGGGGAAAAGACCATCAGATATGTTCATTAAGAGATCAATGGTAACTCTGGAGACAGCAGTTTCTGATGAATGATGAGGTTGGAAGCCTGACTGATTACAAAAGGTTGAGCAAATAGATGCAGTGAATAAAGATAACATTTTCTTTTAATTTAATTAATTTTTTCAATTAATGAAAAAAATTTTCTCTTCATCCAAAAAGGAAAAATGAAACTTTTGTAACAAACATGCTTAAATAAGCAAAATAATCCCCACCTTTACTGTGACCAAAGAAGTATGTTTCACTCTCTACCTTTAGTCTATCACCTCTATGTCAGGAGGTGGGATACAGGTTTCACCATCAGTCCTCCAGAATTATGAATGATCATCACATTGACCATAATTCTTAAGTCTTTAAAAGTTTTCTTTTACAATATTGTTGTTATTATATAATTTATTTTCCTAATTTCCTGATTCTCTTCATTTCACTTTATATCAGAACATACAAGTCCTCCCTGGTTTCTGAAAAACTATCCCTTTGATAGTTTCTCAGGGCACAATAGTATTTCATTATATTAATACATCATAATTCTGATTGATAGGACCCCTTTACTTTACAGTTACTTAACACCAAAAAATTAAGAAAAGCAGCTATACATATTTTTTGTACACAACTTTGGCTAAGAAAGTAAGGAGATAAATAGTTCAATAATTTGAACATCTGGTGGAATCTAGTCAGAGGGATGTTTTTTGTTTGTTGATTTTTGAATGAGGGACTCAGATATACATGAAAGCAGTAGGGCAAGAACCAGTTGATATGGAGAGGTTCAAGGTTTGGGGACTGGGAATGATTGAGAATGAAATCTGCTGCTAAGAACAGGAGGGTTTGGGATAGAGAATGGTGATTGGAGTCATAGGGCAATTGATTGACAGATCCTTCCCAGAATGGTAATATTGATTTAATTACTATTCCCAGAGCTAGAGAGAGAAAGCAAGGAGAGACTAGAGTGGTTGTGCTCTTCCTCAGGCCTTTGCTTAGTAGTAATGTTATTTGTGCTGTTTAATTTAAAGCACAAGAAAAAAGGCAATCTGCTTTCTGTATTCTTTTCCTTTGGCAAATGCCTGCTTTTGTAATAACTGCTCTCCCCTTGCTGCACACCCTCGCCCAATTTTCCTGAGTGCTCTTTTTTATGGCTCTTGAGAAGGGCTATGTATAGCAAAACCTCATTTAAACAGGAGGCTTGGTTGGTAGCTGAGGGGTTAGGGATGATGGTTCAGTTAACTGGAGCTTTTGGCTTAACTGAATAGAGACCCAAGGCCCTTTTTGTTTAAATCCTTGGTGAAATTGTCTAAATTGTATTAGTTAAATTTGCTGCTCCAATAAGTAGAAAATAGGGAACATAATTAAATCTTCCTTTGATAATTCATGATCTAGCAGGACCTCAAGGTCATAATTATGAATATCAATTTTCTTGCACAGGGCTGTCAATATAGACATTTGGGGCCAATGTGTATTGAACACAGCACATATCTAGTTTGTTGTTATTTTCTAATAAACCACTAACATCAGCTGATGGTCTTGTGTGTGTGTGTGTGTGTTGTTGTTGTTTTCATTCTCATCTCAAGTTTAAGTGCAAATAAATCAGACCTGTCTGCCTCTGAAGGCATGGCCATGGCCTCTGAAGACTCTTTAACTCTAGATCTATTATCCTATACTCCCTATACGCTCATAAAAGCACCAGTGATAGCAGCGTACTTTCATGCTTAGAGATGGATTTGGGGAGAAGAAGACCTTAGTGTGAAAACCATATAAAAGTCTAGAAAAAAATCATACAACTTTAATATACCTAAGTTAACTCCCTAATACTTAACTAGAGAGTTCTGTTGTGCTCCAAATTAGTAGAAGGAGTTCCCACACTGGGTAAAACCTATCAATTATTCCTGGGTAGTGAGGCAGTAGATCATAGTGCAAAACAACATTAAGCAGGGATAACTAGGGTATGGAGTTCTAGCTCTTAATGTGCCTCTTGTTAGCCACATGACCTTGGGTAATAAGTTTCAGCTCTGTGGGCTTCACAGCCCACTTTCCTGATCTGTAAAATGGAGGGTTTAAATGAAATGTCCTCTCCAGCTCTAGCACCATATTGTTTTATGAGTCAAGATTTGAAGTTCATTTATTGACTAAGTAGAAAAACCCTTCTGCAAAATCCAAATCCCCAAAGTCAAAAGAAAATTGTACAGTGTGGTTGGTTCTGAGTTGCACATTTTTGTTGAAGGGTTTTCATTTAGAATTGAGAAGAATGTAAATGCATTTATCCTGCCTCATCTTTCTTCTCCCAGCTGTGATCTGGAGAGCCCAATGGAAAATGCTCAATCATATGCAAATGAATATGTTGATTTTGACTTTTATTGAATGTTTAAATGGAACCCCCAGCAATACCATGAGCTCAGGTTTAGCATACCTCTCAAAGGGAATTTTCTTTTTCTTAACCCTTAGAGGCCAAGAAATAAGTTAAAGAAGTATATCCTAAACTTTTCTAGATAGCTGTTTATGGTACTTCTAGGGCATAATTCTTTGTAAATCTAAAACAGAAGTTTTTATTTGCCTTGAATTAGTCTAGTAATTTCCTCAATTTCCCAACTCATCTTCAATGTATAGAGTTCTATGAAAGACTAGGAAAGTCACTGTAGTAGCATAGACCATAAGTTTTAGAGCTTGAAAGGTCCTTAAATATCATCTATTTCATTTACCACATTTTACAAATGAAAAAATCAAGACCTGCAGAGCTAAGTGACTTGCCCAAATTCACATAGCTGGCTGGAATTGTAGAGCTGGAATTTTAACTGGACCGCTTCTGGCTCCAAATGCAATAATCTTTCTACTATACCATGCTATCTCTACTAGTACTATGCTTCATTTACATTGTACCTTGTAATTCTAGAATTGTATGGGTTTCTTTTTGTTCTTGATAGTAAAAACTGCCTTCCGGTTTCAGGCTTCATTTGGTATGTTTTTTAAATCAACACTTCCATAACACTATATCTAATGATATTTACATTCAAGAATATAGGGATGTTATCATTCAATCTGTCAGAAGCACTTGCTTCTTTTAATTTCCATAAATGTCATTAAATGCCTCTTTTCACCTTTGGGTGAGTAGTCAATAGAAAAATCAATGCAATGACAAATGACTAACAACATGATTTTACATATGAATAATTTAACAAAGACCATATTTGTCCTAAGAAGGAATGATGAAAGAGGAAAAAGAAAGAAAAACATAATTGTGCAAAACTTCTGGACATAATTCATAGGAGTGCAAGTCCAAAACTTTGGAAAAACAATTTACATTCAATTAAAAAAAAAGTTAGGCAACCCTATAGGGCACATATTGTTGAAGTATGCTACATCAGTGACACATAGAGCTTTTAAATGAGAAAAAATGCATTAAAAATGAACCTTATTAAATTCTTTAATATCCTGTTTCTCTGTATAATGTGAGGACATTTGGGTGATTTTCTTCCTTGCAAACAGTTCCTAATTTAACCAAGGAACCTATTTGACCTGAAACACACAGTATCCTTAAATCAATTTTGGCTGCTATTTATTTTCATAGCTAATTGATATTGTGTGGTTATTGAATATGCCAGCGTGAGATGTGCTATAATCCAGATGGGGAACAAGGGACTAGCTAGCTAAAGAGAGTACAGGGGTTCCAGTGATAAAATCAGATTTGCTATACCAATTGGAGAATCGCTGTTCCTTTATCCCTAATATTGAGCTACTGTGTCAATAATCATGAGGGCTTCAAGTAGTATGATAATTTGCTAAGGATTATATTTTCTTGTATCTGATGTGCTAACAACTTAACATAGGATACTTTCCAGTCAAATACCTGCTTAGAGGGGAAAGTGTTTATTTGGGAAGATGTGCCCATGCATAAAGGAATATTTTTGGTATATGGCCATTTCTGTATTGTTTCACACATTTCCAAGGTTATTAATCTAGTCTCCCTGGCCATATATTCACTGAATTTAAATGGCTTGGCCATTTGTTTTTATATAGCCCTTTCTTAAAACATTAAAGGAGGGTGTTGTGCCCCAGATGTAACCTAGACCAAGTTTTTATGCCTGCTATAAACTGATATGAGGATGTATATTGGAAATGCTGACACAACCTTAAGTAGAGCACGCACAAGGGGTAACACTATAATAAAACTGCTTTCATTTCTCTCTTCTATAAATAGCATGCATTTGTCAGTTTCTTTGAGCAGTCTACTCATCTCCCTACAGACTCTGTCTTTGTGCCTTCCAGGTACTAAACAAAAAAATAACCCCCAAGGTAGAGGTGCTTTCAAGACTGCTTTGAGACAAAATTGCCTAAACAAATGGAGGAAGGATCACCTTTAAAGACCCTAGACCCTGTTATACAGTGTTATTGATTTGCCACATCATAGAATCTTTATGTGTTTAAGAAACAGATTTTATTTGAAGTGCTTCACAATTCTTGATTGAGATTCCCACCCCCCCCAAAAAAACCCTAGGTTTTCTCCATATGTTGAAGTTCTCTCATCTATGAAATCATTTAAGAAACCACTATTTTGCCTAGTTCATGAGCTAAATTTCCTAGCCTTATCTCTTAACTGACTCATAAGAAAGCTCATCCCCTCAGTACGAGGTTTCTTACCATTGCTTAGTGCTCAAACTAACTAGTAGCCTGTGGTCACAGCTTTGGACTTCTTAGAAAATTTGGAGAGTATAATGATAAACTACATCTTCTTATGAATTGTATCCAACTCAACTATTAACCATTAACTATAAATAATGCTTATTGGCAAGGTTTTAGGATAAATCCTCTAAAAGTCATATTCAAAATGGGACAAAATTTCTAGTGGCTCAAAAAGAGATAGAGAATAGGTTTCTTTGTTTTTTGTTTGTTTTAATTAGAAGTAGTCCACTGTTTCCCCCATAGGTATGGATTTAGCTTCTCTTTTGAGCATCTCTGTGTTTTAGGGTTTTGTTGTTGTTGTTGCTGTTTTGTTGGTTTTTGTTTGTTTGGTTTTTTTGTTTTTAGTGAGGCAATTGGGGTTAAGTGACTTGCCCAGGGTCACACAGCTAGTAAGTGTTAAGAGTCTGAGGCCGGATTTGAACCCAGGTACTCCTGACTCCAGGGCCGGTGCTCTATCCACTGGGCCACCTAGCTATTTTGAAATCCTCTCTAGATCAACTATCTTTCTTCTCAGTTTTGCCCTGAGGAAAGACCTTGAGGACTCATTCATATGGAAATTGTCATCACCATTTAGAGCAAAGCAAACTTTTTCTGGGAAGGTTGATGCAGTTGTTAGGAAACTTTCTCCCTCTCTCTAATGGCTATTCTGTGAGTTTTTTTTCTCCTTTACAGAAAAGGGACAGAGCAAGGAGTTGTTTTAACATGAATTTGTTTTTGTTTTTAATATTGTGATAACTATATTTTTAAAAATAATTGGTTTCCTTTATTATCTTTTTGGCACTTTTTTTGTATTTAAATAATTATTTTGAAAAGATGTCTACAAACTTTACTAGCCTGTCAAACGGGTAAATGACTCAAAAAAAAAAAAGATTAAAACTTCGTCAGCTGGAGTAGTTGTTGTTTGTCCTTCATTCTTGAAGAGGACCATGACATCGGGAAGTGATGTCATAACATGCACTAAATTGAAATTAAGTGAGGGAGGGCTGTGCAAGGTCAACCTCACTCTCTCCTCCAGAGCCATCTGGGGTCCATTAGCATGATCTATATCAGGACAACTGGAAATGGCCCTAGATATTTAAGATAATAGGGGTTAAGTGACTTGCCCAGAGTCACAAAACTAGTAAGTGTCTAAGATGAGATTTGAACTCAGGTCCTTCCCAACTTCGGGGTCAGTGCTCTATCCACTGTGCCACCTAGCTGTCTCTGAGCTGGGGTTAAACTTTAACTGGCTCACAAATGAGGGACTGAACTTTCTCCTTTTTTTGTGGTCCTCATACTTAGAATCAGCCCAAGTAGAACCAACATTTTTTTTTTACCCCATTGTTCTCCCCAGTGAGATATAAAGTCTGAGGTTTTTTCAAACATTCTCCAACTTCCTTTCAAACAAGTTTGACTTAACTGAAAGAAAAAAGTTGTAAAAGACATTTTAAAGGATGGATGTCAGATGAAATCTGCATGATCCTCAAATATCCTGCTCTCAAATAGAGTCAGGGCTTGGAAGTAACATAGTGAAAACATTGTTTACTCCAAACCCTTCATTTTAAAGAATAGAAGACTAAGGCTGTGGATGTGAAGAGACTGGCCAATGGTGTAGTCTCAATTTTCAGATACAAATATAGTAGTTTATGATAATCTTTCTTCTCAATCTTAGTTATAATCTCTCCCTCTCTATATTTCCTTCTCTCTTTGCTCTCTTTTGCTCTCTTTTTCTATAGCAAAATACATTCTTTAAACTTTGGAAACAAGACTACTAATAGCTAGCTAGACCATGTAAACATTAATAAATTTAATACCCAAAAGTGCAGTTGATTTGCTTTTGTTGTAATAAATATTTACATATATTTTAGCTTCACCAAGGTTGCCAATACATTAAAATCTCATAATTCTGGCTCCTTATCCTTTTTTACTTCCTGCATATTCACCAGCTCTCTTAAATCTTAATCCTGTTCCATGGAACCGAGTTTGAACTGAAATTTTACTTAAGAGTCACTTGTATTTTAAAATAAATTGAAAGCTTCTCTTTAGCAGTAAGTGATATTCCATTTTTCATGGAGTCTGGAATTTGATTCATCTCTATGTATACTCACACATATACATATATGTGTGTGTATCTAAACTATCTTAAAGAAAAGGAAATTAACAGTTATTCAGATGTTTCTCAGCTGTAAATAATAATTCTCATAAATGTTTATCATTCTCTGTACATCATCTGATTACTATTTAAAAAACAGGAGTTGGTCTTGTGTTTTATATTGGAAGGTAATAAATCTTATACCTATTATCTATGACAGGCATCATTATAATAACTGACAGCTCTAAATACAGCAGATTATATATCATTATTCAGACAGCCTTTTAGGGCACACTGTCCCATTTCTCGAGCTGCATTCTTTCTGCTTACAGTATCACATACCTGATTATGAAACTAAAATCTTCCTGAACTCTATTTCTTTGACAGAAATTATAATTTATCTCCTCATATAAAAAAAAATAAATGGAGGAGGGAATAAGGAAGGTAGGGAGACTCTGGTGTGAAATTTCTGGTTTCTCTGGCTTCCTTCAAGTTTCACGTAAAATATCACCTTTTTACAGGAATTGTTTGTTTGTTTGTTTGGTGAAGCAATCGGGGTTAAGTGACTTGCCCAGGGTCACACAGCTGGTAAGTGTCAAGTGTCTGAGGTCATATTTGAACTCAGGTCCTCCTGAATCCAGGGCCGGTGCTCTATCCACTGCGCCACCTAGCTGCCCCCTACAGGAATTGTTTCTTTTTTTTTTTTTTTTTGTGGGGCAATGGGGGTTAAGTGACTTGCCTAGGGTCACACAGCTAGTAAGTGTCAAGTGTCTGAGGCCAGATTTGAACTCAGGTACTCCTGAATCCAGGGCTGGTGCTTTTATCCACTGTGCCACCTAGCTGCCCCCTGCCACCTAGCCACCCCCCAGGAATTGTTTCTTAACCTTTCTTAATACTAGTGCCTGCCGGGGCAGCTAGGTAGCGCAGTGGATAGAGCACCGGCCCTGGATTCAGGAGGACCTGAGTTCAAATCCGACCTCAGACACTTAACACTTACTAGCCGTGTGACCCTGGGCAAGTCACTTAACCCCAATTGCCTCACACACAAAAAAAAAATTAGTGCCTGCCCTCTGTTGATTATTTCCTATTAAATTTTTTATGTAGCTTCCTTAAACATATTTGTTTCCATATTATCTTCCCCATTAGATTATGAGCTCCTTGACAGCTGGGGCTGTCTTGCCTTTCTTTGTACTTCCACTGTTTAATAAAGTACCTGCCACATAGTAGATGCTTAATAAATCCTTATTTATTAACTGAGAATTCGGGGAAGGGAAAGATGAAGTGCTCTAAAGCTTTTAACAATTTAGCATTGTGGGTATGCCAAACTAGCAAATCTAATTGTGTAACAATCTGGGCTTAACTTGGTAGCCATAAACCTTCATAATTGATAACATCTACCAGAGCATTTCCAGGTAGAAGTTATTCTGAGTATTAGTTGATTATTGAAAATATCCATCAAAATTTTTCTTATCAACATAGAAAACTCTAGTTTGTCAACCAGAAGATAGCAATGTTCCCTACTCAGGACTTTATTCATGACAGTCAATATACTCATTAACAAAATGATTTCTAATGATCTGTATCAGTTTCAATTCTTAAAATGTAATTGGAACTTTAAATATAATAATAAAAATAATTAGTAAATACCAAAAAGCTGGGAGTGGGAATATTTCATTTGAAATTAGAAGAAATGAATCAGGGGCTTTGTAAAATTTTGCGTCTAATTTGTTGTGCACAAGTTCGACTTTAGATCAGTAGTTAGTAAAATTCACCACCAGCATATTCACAGGGCTCCACATGGAATAAATAAACATAAGCCATTTTCCTATTGTGAAGGTGTTATCAAAGAGCAACACCTAGTAAAAGTTTCTGTTGATTTTGAAAGCTTCACCAAAAAAGTTGAGGACTAAAAAAGGAGATGAAGACTGAATATTATTTCTTGATTGGTCAAATATCCCTGGTCTACCATATATAACATTGCTAAGACAAGCTACATTAACTCATTCATTCATCCTCTGCATGGGGCCATGATTGGATACAATAGACACTTAATAATTGTTTCTTGTACTGAATTGAGGCAAACTGAATTGCAAAAAAATGCATAAATATGAATAATAGTGATTGGAGATATATTTCATAATAGATGAACTATTGTGCGGGGAGGACAGAAAAGAAACCAGAGTTTGGAAGGTCAGAGAAGTAGCCTACCAAAATAAAACAAACAAACCTTTCCCCATCTAAAATCCCAATAATCATGATGCCCATTGACTTGATTAAAGCTAAAAACAGAATTATCTGCTTTTTCTAAAAGTTGACTCCAACTCTGTGTATATCTGGGAGATTATATTTTTTTCTTTCTGTTACTAAATATTCAACACACAATTGGGGAAGGGAGTATGAAAATAAAACCATAATTAGCTGCCTTGTTATCCTTGTTTTCTTGGGAAAATTATGGCATCATGCAGCCCTCTTTGCAGTTGTATTTAACTTTATGCCATTTTGCATTCACATGAAATTTGAGAGATAGCCTGGAATAGGTGATAGAGAGTTGTCTTCTCGAGTCAGAAAGATCTGACTTCACATGTTGGCTATGTCATCCTGATCAAGACATTTGATTCCTTGGTGTCTTAGGAAACTGAGATACTAAGTTGGGTAAATGGGATTTCCCTAGGGGAGCTTCCCACACCAGTGAAATCACAAAAAGACATACAAATTCTCAGGAAATATAATATTGTTGTCCTCCAGAAGGAATCAACTTGGTGCCCTGGAAAGCACACTGAACTTACAGTTGTGTGTCCTAAGTTCAAATCCCAGCTCTGCCCCTTCCTACCAGTGTGACATTAGGCAAGTCACTTCACTTTTGTGGGCCTCAATTTCCTCATCTGAAAAATCTTATACATTAAACTAGATGACCTCCTTGATAACAAGAGATAACAATTCTTATGTGGGTGTCATCAAGATCTGACAACTCTTAGCTATAGATCCATGGTCCTATGAACTTCAACAACACTACCAGGGAAGGATTCCAGTCTCAGATGGCATCACTGCTGCTCTCTGAATCATTTTTCCATCCTTCCATTTTGGCCTAACCCTGTATAGCAAACTCGTATCCCCTAACTTTCAGATGTTTGTGTGACAGCAAGTTTGTTGATGGTTTTTTCTGTAAAAATTAATTGAGTCTTAACCATTCAGGAGATGATTTTTTCAAATCTCTTTTTAGAGACTCTCTTCTTCTCTTCAGATTTCTATTGGGGTCTCTCTGTGTGTATGTTTACACCTTCATTAGTCCTTTTTTCTATTTACCTTACAGAGTTGTTGTGAGGAAACAGCTTTTTAAACCTCCATCCATTATTTCAATATGAGTTATTATGATAATTATGTGGCCATAATTCTTAAAAAGTGGGTGTAGGCAGGGAAAATGCAAGAACAAAAAAGTCAATCAAGCTTGTTTGGTGACTTGTTCTGGTTAAAGGGTTAGAAGTTGAAGGGATCACTGAAATAAGATTTCAGGATCTCTGAGGTTTTTGTTGTACATAGTATCCGATGAGATAATTCTGTATTGATCTTACATAAAGCATTAAGGTGTTTAAGGTAGTCTATTAAAGTGTTATATATGTCATATATTAATAACATATGTATGCATAGGTTTTTGGGGTGTACAGAACAATTCCAGACCTGTGATCCCATTGGGAATTCACTATGGGAAAACCAAACCTACCAATGCAAATTTGTAACTCCTCCATAATTTACTATAATGTTGTCTGGGACATTGAGAAATTAAAGTACTTGCCTCTGATAACAAAGCTAGTATGTGTAAGAAGGAGGGTTTGAACTTAGATCTTGCCTGATTTCAAGTCAAGTCCTCTATCTAATACACCAGTGGTGTCCAACTCAAATAGAGACAGAGGCCACTAATCCATGCATAAGGATTCCCAGACTAGGATAATGAGAGTTATAAAATGTGATATTATCTATATCTTATCATATTTTTATTTATTTCATTAAATATTTCCCAATTATATTTTAATCTGGTTCAGGCAGCATTAGGGAGTGTTGTGGGCTGAATGATGCTGACACCTTGTGCATGATACTTGAGCACCATATCATACTGCTGGTCTCCTGTGGCCTTGGCCAATCAGTATTCCTTAATGTAGATCACTACAATAAGAATATCATCCTCCGTGGGACAAACAGTGACCACATAGTAAAGTGAGGGGGGAGACAATGAATTAAAGTTGCCTTTCACTTTGCCAGTTTGTTTTTTTTTTTGGGGGGGGAGCTCTTTTTCAACTGCAATAAGATCAATGGGTTAATCATAATTCAGTAACAAAGTATGAAAATAACTCTTTTGATTATCATTTTTGCATTTATTTTCCAAGTTCTTTTTTTCAGCTACCCAGAGAAGACAAACTTTTAATTCATTTCCATAACATTTTTGGCAAATAGTAGATGCTATCTGTTTTGGCATTTATTTAGTCAGTATCATAATTTGAGTGTGTCATAAAATAAGGAGCTTTTAGATCCAGATATTATCAAACTTGATGGATCTTCATATTTGGTGTGTTTTGTGTGTTTTTCCCCTATTCCCACTCCCCTCACTCCTCCAGGTTATCCATCAGCTAAGGCTTTCAGAGAATGAGAGCTTGGCCCTTCAGGAACTCCTGGACTGGAGGCGGAAACTTTGTGAAGAAAGAGATTGGCAACAAAACCAGCATCATTCAGAACCTCGGGTCAGCGGACCTCCTCCACCCCCTTGTAAAAAGCCAGCTCTATTGAAGAAGGCAGAAGAGACCTCCTGCAATAGATTACCTTCAGAGTTATGGGACACTACAATTTGAAGTGGATTGGTTTGCAGACTCTAAAAATCAAAACCACCTAGTGACTGGAAACTAGCAGTAAGCAACATCTTGCTGCCCTCACTAAAATATGTTAGATTCTCTTTCCAGGCATTTCCCCTCGAAAAGCACAGGAAACTGTAGGTCAATACACTAGATTCAATATGTATGTGTGCGTGTTTGGTCTCTTTCTTTCTTTTTTCTTTCTTTCTTTTGGTGGTGAATAGCATTGATCTTTCTAATTGTGTGCTTTGGAGGCCCCAAGAACTACAGAACACTCTCTTTAGAAACCAGTAATCTGCAAACAAGAGTGGGAGGTGGGGGAAGAGATGCGGCAGAGGGTGGAGGGGGAAGCAGAATGGTAGATTGATGGTGGTCAAAAGACAGGTGGGATTGGTGTGCACACTGTACAGTTGTTTTATAGAGTTCAATACTATGATTATTGTACCTTGAATGGTTTTAATATGATGCATATATATAGTACATATATTATATTTCTTTGTAGATGTCTGTGTTTTATTGGAATTCCAAACCCAAGCATTATTATTTACATGTTTATTACTGGATTTTATAAATTTATGCAATTGGTGGTGCTGTTCTTTCTTCAAAATACAGGTAAAAACACCAAATCCACTTGGACTCTTTTTGATCCATATAGTTTTTGCCTGAAGTATCTAAGAATCTCAACACTATGTTGTTGTTTTAGCTTCATTGATGTCAACCTTAAATTTGGTGACACTTGCAAAATTGGCTTCTGTGGATAGTGCCCACTATTTCATTCATTAGATAGGAGATATTGTTTCTTTTTCTATGCGCTGTGCTTTGGAATAAGTGGATTGTGAATTTCTTTAATTAAACTTCATCTCAAGTTGACAGCATAGGTTACAGGAAATAATGAGGTACTCAGTTAAATGTGTATAGCTTCATTTTCACAGCTGGTTATGTAAAAGGTCAGATGTTAGTACAAAGGTGCACCCAGTAACAGGTGCAAAAAGGATTGTTGAGATTTTTATCCTTTGAGCAATAAGGCTTCCTGAAGGTACAGGCATCATAAGATGAATATGTCCTTAAAGAGGTTTGCTGCATGATTCACTTACTGTATATCACCAGAGCTCATGTATTACAATGGCCTTGACTTAATGAATTGTTCTGGTTGGCTGTTGTGAAATTTTGAACAGTGGCATTAAGAGAACAATAATTTGTTACTTGGAACTTCCCAGCCATACCAGCCTTTGAAATATTACTGTGCCAATAAAAGGGTACAAGCATTTTCCTTTTGCTATCTGTCGTTGCTGTGGATTCCAATACAAACTAACACTTTGAGGTTTCAGCATACCTCGGTCCAGCAGTCTTTCTTTCACCCTTTTCTATAATGCCTCCTAGGCAATGGCAGACCGAACTACTTTAAACCTTTGCATCTAGACTTCCTTGAGAACCTTTTCTGAAAACCATGGTGGCTGACATAATGTGGTCTTCTTTCTAAGGTAACTATTTGGCTCCAGTGTAGAAATTGAAAACTATTCTTCCCATATTCCCACTGATTCCTGGACTCTTTACTCATAAATAAGAAAGCAACAGACAGAACCAGCTTTCTCCTATTAAAAAGCCATTCGGGGGCAGCTAGGTGGCGCAGTGAATAAAGCACTGGTCCTGGATTCAGGAGGACCTGAGTTAAAATTTGGCCTCAGATACTTGACATGTACTAGCTGTGTGACCCTGGGTAAGTCACTTAACCCTCATTTCCCTGCAAAAACAACAAAACAAAACAACAACAACAACAACAAAAACATTCGAATCAACATTAGTATTGGGATACTTTTACTTTTCCCAAAATTATTATTTAAACCTCATGCTTAAAGCTTAAAGTTAACTTAACATTCAACTCACCATACAAAATTTTTCAAATACATGCATGTATGAGCACATTTCCATATATGCCTGTGCACGTATCCATAGAGTCACATATCTTTCTGAGGAAGATAAACTTCAAATGCAAAAGACAAGAAGACCGTGGTCACATCATGGCTCTGCCATGAGAAAAAAAAAGTGTAGTGATAGTAGCAAACCCAGTCTGATTGAATTGCTAGTGTTATTAATGGCGATTATGTCTAAACAATTCTAAAAAGTAATAGTCAAAATACCCAAACAATTAAGTATATCCGTTTACTGAATTAATGCCATCCTCACATCAGAAAGACATCGCCTTTCAGGTATAGAAAGAAAGGGGACATTTCTTACTATAATAATAAACCATTTCTTTCCTAGATATTCCTATTAAGCTGCTATTCTTCCATACTGATCACAGAAGACCATTCACTTTGGTCTCCTAATCTCGATAAAATGAGCCTGAAGCTCAGAAGGGTTGTGAGCCCAAGGCCACCTAGAGTAAACATCACTGGGATTTCAAGCAATATACTCCCATTTCAAAGTCAACTGTAGCATTCTACATTCCTATGTAAAATACTATGTAAGAACTATGTAAGAACCAGTGCCTTTCTGGAAATAGCATGGAAGATACAACTATTAGATGTTTTCCTTTTCTAGGAGATACTCACTCTTTTTTAAATCTTAATGAAATTGGGAATTTAGAAATTAAACCACTTGGGGATTTGAATCAGTCAATAAACAAACATCCCATAAGCGCTTCCACTATGCTAGGCTTATAGAGATACAAAATACAAAAGTGAAGAAGTACTTGCCCTAAAGAAACTCACAATCTTTCTATAAGAGACAATGTTCACATGCATAAGTACACACAAATATATGCAAGATAAACCCAAAGTAATTTTGGTGGAGAAGCATCAGCAGCTGGAAAGAGAAATAAAGTGTAGAACATGACATTTGAGTTGAGCCTTTACAGAAATTAAGACTTCTAAGAGGCAGAGGTGAAGACATAATTCAGGGATGGTGATCTTGTGCAAAGGTAGAAGGGAAAGTGGGAGATGGAGTATCATATATGAGAAATAGTCAGAAAAATTTATGTTCTAACAAATAATGTTTAGTAAAACAATGTGACCTCAGGAGAGAATTAAAATTGCATCTTCAAACTCTTGACAACAGAGCTATTTGTTGGACCCAGGCCTTTTAGTCCATGGGATCAGTGATGGTCTATTATTAATACAATAGGACAACTGAAAAAAAAAACTAGAAATACAAGTCATTGCAGTTATGTGGGCTAATTCCTACCTTTTTATTTTTATTTTGGGGAGCATCTTATTTTAATTTCCAATTAAATTTAAAGATTGTTTTCAGAGGCAGCTAGGTGGCACAGTGGATAGAGCACTGGCCCTGGAGTCAAGAGGACCTGAGTTCAAATCCAGACTCAGACACTTAACACCTACTAGCAGTGTGACTCTGGGCAAGTCACTTAACCCCAATTGCCTCACCAAAGGAAAAAAATGAAAGAAGATTGTTTTCAACATTCACTTTTGAAAGATATGGAGTTCCAGATTTTTCTCCTTCCTTACCTTCCTATCCCCTCCCCAAGACAGCAAGCCATCAGATAAAGGCTATACATATACAATCATGTTATACATATTTCCATATTAGTCATGTTTTAAAGAAAATCAGAACAAAAGGGAAAAAACACAAGAAAGAAAAAAAAATAACAACTAAAGGGAAAATAGTATACTTTGATCTGCATTCAGACTCCATAGTTCCTTTTCTGGATGTGGAGAACATTTTCCATCATAAGTCTTTTGGAATTGCCTTGGATCATTATAAGGCTGAGAAGAGCTAAGTCTTCTACAGCTGATCATCACATAATGTTGCTGTTACTATGTATAATGTTCTCCTGGTTCTGCTCACTTCACTCAACATCAGTTCAGGTAAGTCTTTCCAGGTTCTTCTGAAATCCACCTGCTCATCATATCTTACAGCGGATAGTGTTAGATCATATTCATGTACCACAACTTGTTCAGCCATTCCGCAATTGATGGCCATGACCCTCAATTAACAATTCTTTGCCACTACAAAAAGACCTGCTATAAATATTTTTGTGCACATGTGTCTTTTTTTTTTCCATTTTTTATGATCTTTGAAATACAGAGGCCAGGAGAAATAGTGCCAGAACTCAGTGGTTTAACTAAAAGTTACCCATAGGAATAGTTCTCAGGGTATTGCCTTTGTTCATAAATACAACCTTGCACCATGGAAAGAAATGAAGGTGAAAAACGGCAGGCAAACATTTGTCTTCCCATTGAAATCTTTACCCCTGTGCCAAGGCAATCAGGCTAGTAAGACTCAGGAATAGAATTTCTCAAACACAATATTTTAAAGATTATTTGTTTGTAATACATTTTAAAGGATTTTTCATACTGCTTCTCAGTTTGCATTCTCAAAATGTGGATCATGGTGAAATATTTCACATATAATGTGTTTAATGGTCCTCTGGCCTTTGACCTTGTGCTTAATAATATAATTGCTATAAATGATTAGCTAATTATTTAAATCCTCCCTCATTAAATTATTTTTTTTAGTGAGGCAATTGGGGTTAAGTGACTTGCCCAGGGTCACACAGCTCGTAAGTGTTAAGTATCTGAGACCGGATTTGAACTCCTGACTCCAGGACCGGTGCTCTATCCACTTTACCATCTAGCTGTCCTCATTAAATTATTTTTGAAGTAGGAGGGGGAAAATCTTCCAGAATGGTAAAAAAAATGATATTTGCAACATTTTTTCAAACTGGGCCAAAATGTATTCACTAGGATGAAAAAAAATTTTAAATATTGTTTTTCAATGGAAGCAGCAAATCTAAAGGATATACACATAAATAAATGAACCCAGGTGACTATGCATCAATTAACTAAAATATTAGTTCTACGAATTGAGTTTCCTCTAATACATTAGATAACTTGTACCAATAGAGCATTGTGAACACAGCAGTCTAAAAGGGCAGATTAAATTCTGACAAAGGTCTATTGCTATCAATTTCCAGGGATCCTTCAAACTTATCTTATATCAGGATACAAGAATATTGCTTTATCAGATAATATTATATCATCTGTCCCCTTTTTAGTGTGACAATAATATACAAAATTGGAGGTTTTATCAAACAGTTTTTCTCCTTTTTGAAATTCACATCATTGTGAATTCATTAAAACCCATTCATATATATATATATATATATTCATAGATACACACATGTGTATGTATGTGTGAATGAAAGGTACTGCGTTGTGAATAGAAGGTGAACCTAGGAGTCTGGAATATCTGGAATTAAATCTTTCTTCATAAACACACAGGCTGTGTGAACCTTGGCAAGTCACTTAATCTTAGTATCCCAGGTCCTTATCTTGGCCATCACTTGCACAGATGGTGTTGATTCACATTAGTAAAGAGAATTTCCTCACCTGAACTTCTCTATATCAAAGAAATAATAAACTACAAAGCTAAAATGTAAATTTCCCAAAATTAATTTTTCTTGAAAACCATTCTTAAGCCAATAGTTAGCTGTATTTAGCTGTTGGATACAGTTATGGTACAAGTATGTTCCAAAGCAAATCTCCTACTTTCATAAACTCTCTTCAATTGCCCCCCCCAAGTACATTTTAAGAAGGTAAAAGCAATTAACATTCTATTAAGGTATAGTCAGCTCTCTACAATGTTTGCTGTTTCCAGAAAAAAAAAAAAAGAAGGTAGACATTTTAGTTTGCCTAGGTTCTCTGGGCAAAGTTAACACTCTTTCCAAATAACTAAGAGCATTTTTCCTGCTCTTTATTATTTTTTTAATGTTTTCCTGTGGAGACTCTTATTTCCTATTCAGTCCATTCATATTCAGTATCTTTTTAAAAAAAAAAGTATACACAACAAGACTTGTTTGTGCATTATGGAGATTCACATTAGGTAGCCAACAGGGGGCAGGGGTTAGGAGATAGCATGCTGGGTTGAAGAAGAGAAAGAATTCCCTTTGAGGATTCAGCTTTCCTGTCCATAAGTACCCTACATCCTAGAAAGCTCCATTATAATGATTTCAATCAGTGTTGCTAAATTTTTAAGAACTAGAAGGGACTTTAAAGATAATTTTACAAAAAGAATAACTCAGGTCTCTATCATTCTGCTCAGAATTATCTGATTCCCCCTCCCCCAAAACATATTTTAATAAGCTATGATATTACACTTTATACATTAGTATTTTCATGTCCTTGGAGATCAGAATGGATGGTCCAATGAAAGCTTTATATGGCTTATCAGGCCACAGTAAAAGCTGAATAAAATGTGGTTTCTGTCTTTTGTAGGTAAGCTGGAGCCCTCTCATCCCCACCCCCATCTGACTGAAATAATACATCTGGCCATCTATTTAAATCATGATATTAAAATGGAAAGTCATCAAACTCGCCTTTCACTTTATTTAAATCAGCCAGTGGCACCCCTGCTTGCAGAACTCTATGCTGGCCAGTGCTTTTCCTTCAGCCTCGGGGAAAACTGGATTGTTCAAAGGCAAAGCCTGCAAGCTTATGTCAGATGGCATTTTCCTGATGTCACTGCTTGGTTTCTAAAATCTGAAGGGGGGGTAGAAAAGAATGAAGCTATTGTAAAGTTGAAAAAGCAGGGGTGGGGAACACCAAAGTATTAGAAAAAAGTGACATGACACCAAATTCACTTTCAATCTTTGTTGTTGTTGTCATTGATATTCAACAAAACCAGTACTGGGGCTCAGAACCCAAGACTCTAGAAAATAATTGACTGAGAAATACATACATTTTGTCACATGAGATCTTTGCTGGAATTTAAACCAAAATAATGACTGAATTCCACTATCTGGGGGTTTATTAAAAGAGCTCAGCCAGCCTGGTTCAGGGGAGATAGAGTGCTCCTACCCAGCGTCCCCAAGGCATCAAACCTGTTCCATTTTTTAAAAATCCTTGGACAGGATTCCTAAGGTTGCAAAAACATCATTTGTTCCTTTTCTATATAAATAGGTTAAACATACCTATAAGACTTATACCAAAGATTAACCAGGCAATCACAATCAGAATGGAAACTGCATCTTGAAAACAATCCTGAAATCCCTACATTCAAACTTAGGTTGTTGTTTTGTTTTGTTTTTCAACAAAATGGGGATAATGATAATAATAATAGTGTTCCCTATATTTTACAGGGTTCATCTTATCATAACATAATAGATTTGGAGCTGAAAAGGGCCTTAGAGCCCATCAAATCCCAGAGGTTTAGAGTAAGTGACTTGCCCAAGATCAGACAACTAGTAAGTGTCAGAGGCAGGGTTTGAACTCATCTTCTAGATTCAAATCCTGGCTTGCATAAGGTGATGAATGAAAACTTCAAATTACTAAATAAATATAATCCATTATGACTGGTGGAGATCATAAACTACATACCTGCTTTCTGCATAATCCTATCAAATTTCCCCAGTCTGTTTTGTGAAAAAGTACAATGATAGAAAGTAACACTGAGCTCAGGTGTAAATATAAAATCATTTCTTTCCAATAAGCAAAAAAGGCTTGTGGAAATATACATAGTAGGCTTATAAGTCCTTTTATGTAAACCTGGCTCTCCCCATAACCTCCACGCCTCAGAGGAAAATAGAGCTGATAGACACATAGCATTTTAGGAATAAGACTGATAGAGTAAACCTCTGAACATTTTCTCCTTATAATGAAGGTAGGACACATAGATTCTTCATTTGCTTAACAGAATTTCAGTGAGGAATACCTACAAGTGAGCATTTTCCCATTCAGTAGTATGATCAACTGAATGATAGACCTTATTTATCAGTTGAGGGAATCAAGTTCAAATATTAGTAAAATGTCATTATTTCCCTCATCAAGGTTATGACCATTGTGACACATCAGAGAGAGTACTAGATGGAGTAAGAGGACCTGGATTCATTCAAATCTTGATTCTGCAACTTAATATGTGTGACCTTAGCCTAATTATTTATACTCTCTGGACTTCAATTTCCTTACTCATAAAAGGAGGCAGATGGACAAGATGACCTCTAAGGTCCCTCCCAGATCTCAATTTGTGATCTCTGTAGAAACATTCTGCTTCAGGCTACTTTGCCAACTCATAGGCAGGAGTTGACCTCTCTCAGAGATTGCTACTCTCAGATTTCTAAGGGAGTAACACTATGGGTGGCCACTTAACACTGTATCTATGTTGCTGTGCTTCCTATGAACAATTAGTATACATAATTAGCTTTTAACAGAGACATTTACTAATGATATACAGTATTTCCTACAAAACAAAACCTGGAGCACATTTTTCCATGAATACATATAGCATCCATAGGAAAAGGTGGATTCAAAGTTAGAGTAGGTTGTTAAGGAAGCCCACATATAGATTACATATGGAACAAAGAATAACTCACAATTCTTAGTCCTTTCTCTTAGTCCTTTCTCTTAGTCCCCATGCAGCCCCTCTTGGGTGCAGTATTTCTTCTGGGTTGGCCACTCAGCTTAGTTTACAGGGTCAGCTTCTTTCATGAATCCATAGCCAGCACTACTTGCTGCCACAACAAGTCAGACTTCCTGAACCTGCCTTCTCCCTCTGGTGACTGTCTCCATCCACATCTTTCCTTAGTATATGTCTCTGTACCTGTATGAATGTATTGTTCCCATTGGTCTAGTATCTCCAATTAAATAGCTAATAGGGAGAAAGAGGAGGTAAGGAGAGAAACTCCTCTCCAATATCCCCACTTGCTGTACTCTGACACATTTGAAGGGGGTCTTCACAAAGAACTCCAGAGAATAAAATCCTCCAACTCCAAAACTGACTTGCTGGTTTTATATACAAGCCCAAAGCAACCTATATATTCTCTCAACCAATCACAAAACATCTATGTGGTAGCATCTGCCTTCACCCACTGACCAAAGCCTTCTAATGCTCTGAAATTGATTATGGACGGAGGACCTGATCATACATTGCTTATGAGATTGTAGGAAAATTCCTTAACATCTACTAAAAACTTTGTGATTTAATTCTGGGTTTCTTAATTGATTGTTGATTGATTGATTGATTCTATGACTATCAAAGAGAATTTAGCACCTTGGAAGGGTATAGAGGCATAGACACATAATAAAACTTCATCATGCCCTCACATTGATAATATTAATTGAAGTGGGGGCTAGAAAAGCCTCCGTTTAAACTATGATTATACACATACATATACATAATACATATATACATGCATACACATAAATGGAATATATACATATATGTATATATGGAATATGTATCTATATGGAAGATCATATATAATATATACACAGAATTACATATATATATTATATATGGAAAATGGTACTCTCTGCCTCTACAATACAGAGAGGCTATGGTAAGAGAATACATTCTTAACTGCTATTCTCTACTTGGGTGTTCCAATTTCTTGGTATCCAAGATTAAGTAGCAGAAACCCTCGAAAAAGAGGTCAGAGGGTCCGAGTTATAGGCTTACATCTATCATTTATTAGCCATGAGACCTAGTCAGTCAGGTAATAAGCATTTACTAAGCACGTACTATGTGTCCAGCACTGTGCTAAACATTGAGGATGCAAGGAAAAGCAAAAGACAGTCCGTGCCTTAAAGGAGCTCACTGACCCTCAAAGGCTATTGAGAATATTAAATGAATAATGAATGTGAAAACCCTTTGTAAACTCATAGGGTCATAGATTTAAAATGGGAAGGGTCCTAGAGACTATCAAGTGAAGCCCTCCCCCTCGTTTTTGCAAATGAGGACATTGAGGCACAGAGAGATTAAGGACTTGCTTAAGGGTCATATGTCTAGTAAGTGTCTATGATGGAATTTGAACCTTTTCTTCCCCAATCTAGGTCCAGTACCCTATCAATTCCTCTACACTGCTTGTGAAAGACTATACTAATATAAGGATGGTATATTATCAATTTCATTAGGAATGAGGGTAAAGGAGTGATTAAAAAAAAACCCAGGGGGCAGCTAGGTGGTGCATTAAATAAAGCACCAGCACTGGATTAAGGAGGACCTGAGTTCAAATCTGTACTAGTTGTGTGACCCTGGGCAAGTCACGTAACCCTCACTGCCCCAAAAAAGGAAAAAAAACATAGGTAATAGTGGAAATTTTTCATGCCTGTGCTACTCCTGGGGTGGGGGCTGGGGGTGGGGGGTGGCAGTCATCTTTTGACCCAAGGTAATATGGTGGCACATGCAAGATGTGTACTTTAACTCCTCACAGGGGTAGATGGCACCAAGTGGAACCTGAAACTATGGCTAATTTGATGCTCTCAACAAGTCTGAGAGACAGGTAATATTAACACATTTTACAGATGAGAAAAATGAGGCAAGGTAAGAGATTAAGTAAATTTCCCAGGGGCACACAACTAGGTAGTAACTGGGGTCATATTTGTACTCAGGTCTTCCTGACTCCTAGTTAAATACTCTGTCCACTGTGAGGAGGAGAAGGAGAAGAGGAAAAGAAAAAGGAGGAAGAGGAGGAGGAACAGCAGCACCAGCAGCAGCACTAGCAACAGCACCGCCACCACCACCACCACTACTATGTTAAATTTCCTAAGGTTGAAAAAGATAAGAGTATAGAGAGATAAAACAAGTACTGAACAATAACAGCCAGAGTACTAAGGTTGTTATACCAGGACAATAACATTTTGAAGGGCTGGCAGCAATTTCATCTCTTCAGAAGCAATAAAATAACTGAACTGAGAACCTAGTTAGCAAGAGTTATGAAAGTACGAAGGTTGCTCTATCCTACCTGTTATAGCCCAACTGATTTCTCCCCACAACTGAATTTTTATTTTAAAAATTCATTAGACATGTATTTTGTGCTACTTGACGAGGTTTAGTGAAGTTGGGCCAAAGTATAAAAAACTTAGTTACAATTTTCACAAGAATTTCTTATCTTAATGGTCATCAGGTAATAGAAGGCCTTTTGACTATAGAGTGTTAAGGGCTAAAATTCTAGCTAGTCTGTCTAAAATATCTAATGAGTGGTCGCCAATAAATTATAAGCTTTAGCAAGAGTTAGACTTTTAAGAATTTATTAAGGAGAATAAGAGTTTGGTAAAGAGAGAAGAAAAGGCCTAGATTCCTATCTATTAAAGGGAGAGCACATTTCTAGCTCCGCTCTCCACCAGAGTCCTCAGGAAAGAGAGCGAGACCGAGCGCCAGTGTTTTCCTTCTTCCTCCCACTATCCAGCGTCACTTCCTGATGCCAAAGAAAAGACTCCTGGTCTTGTCCTCAAAGACCTTCGCTTCATGGGCGGAACTCTTCTACAGTAAGTCTCCAGCAGGTGGTGTCATTCCAATCGTTACAAGAGGAAGAGGCTGTTCATGCAACCTGGGTCTAAAAGATGGACTTTGAGGGAGGATATAACTTTAGTCAAAGGATGTCTGATCAATCAGGGCAGTTCTAGGTGGAAGAACAGAAAAGTCTCTCCTTTTGAGAAGGTAGCCATATTTTACTCAGATTTCCATGAGATACTGTGCTGTATTAGAAGAGCATATTCTAAGGTCATCTTCTCTTCAAGTCTTAAACATAACACTGAATTCCATATCCTTCTTTGGTGGTTTCAAGAAGAATCGGGGGGGGGGGAGGCAGCTAGGTGGTGCAGTGGATAAAGCACCTCCCTAAGACACTTGACATTAGCTGTGTGACCCTGGGCAAGTCATTTAACCCTCACTGCCTCAACAAAACACACACACACACACACACACACACACACACACACACAGGAAGAAAGAAGATCCTGCCTAGAAGGAGGAATAAACAATCTCTAAAGTCCCGTCCAGTAATATTATTTCCATCAATAAACTTACTCACATTGCTAAAAACAGGTGATACAAAGATGAAAGTGAAATAGGCCCTGCCCTAAATGAGCTTAATAAGGAGCTACAATGGAGTGGAATCCTTTGGAGGAGTCACCATCTAAGTAGACAGATATAGTTTGGAGGGGATGGGAAACCAGGAAATGCTTATAGTAAAAGATGCCATTTGAGCTGAGTTTTGAAGGAAGCCAAAATTCCCAAGGGGCAGAAGTGATGAAAGAAAGTATTTTTATTTTTTCTTTTAAAAGAAAATTCTTGTATAAGGCTGCTGGGGAGGTATTTAATTTCTCATGGTTTTGATGTTCTAATCACCATCTTCCCCATTCTTAAGTATCCTTTTTTATAATATTTTATATTCCCCAATTAAATGTTATAATATTTTTTTTTCTAAAATTAAATTTTTATTTTTGCCTCCCTTCCCACCATGCACTAGAGGACACCATTTGACAGATTTATAAATATATGTAAAAACATACTATGTATACTTTTATTTATCAGTTCTTTCTCTGGAGATGGGTAGCATCTTCCTTCACAGGTCTTTTGTTGTTAATTTGAGTATTTATAGTTCTCAGAATAACTTGGTAATTCTCAATCATCCTACAAACAATATTGCTGTTACTCTATATGATGCTCTCTTTGTTCAGCTCATTTCACTTTTCATTATTTCATGCAAGGCTTTCGATGTTTTTCTAAAATCAACCAGCTCATCATTTCTTACAACACAGTAATATTCTATCACAATCATTCTCTAATTGATGGGCATCCTTTCAATTTCTAGTTCTTTGCTACCACAAAGAGAACTGAAATAAATATTTTAGAACATATAGGTTATTCTCCTTTTCCCCTGATGATCTTGAGAAAGAGACCTAGTAGTGGTATTGAATATCAAGATTCTTGAGAGACTGATGCATGTTTTCATTAAGTAGCTTCTAGTTTGTAGCCCACGAGCCAACATTTAAATGATATTTTTATTTAATTCACAGATAGACATCATTCCTTCCCAACATGTTAACAAACACATTTTTTTTGGCAATTTTTTTTCAAAGCCTTTGTATAATTAATACTAAATGGCCTCTATTTTTCATTGTTTAATAAAGATTGAAATTTACCACCTTGTCTATCCTTCTTTTGGGGAGGGGCAGGGCAATGAGGGTTAAGTGACTTGCCCAAGGTCACACAGCTAGCAAGTGTCAAGGGTCTGAGAATGAATTTGAACTCAGATCCTCCTGAATCCAGGGCCAGTGCTTTATCCACTGCAAAACCCAGCTGCCCATCCCTTATCTTTCTTGATGCTAGTTCCTCCCCTCTAAAATTTTCTGCAATATTATTTTATCTTATTATCTCCAATGCATCTTCTGAATGTCTTTTTGTACATAGCCATTTGCATATTGTCTCTTTAAACTACTGAACTTCTTGAGAACAGGAGCTGTGTTATGGGGGTTTTCATGGGAAGAGTTACCTTTCCCTTGTACCCCAACCCTTGACAAATGCCTGGCACATAGTAAGTTCTTAAAAATGCTTACTGAGTTTTTTACTTGACTTGATAGCAAGTGTTGAGCTGTTGATGCCCAATTGAGAACTCATACAAATCTTTCATGCTAAATGCACTTGACACCTGTTCTATGCTTTTGGGAAGAGATAAATATAAAGTTTTCCCTTGAACATAGCCCATTGAAAAAGGAAGGCGCCAATGAGATTCACATGGAATCAATAAATATTAAGTTCTCTTCTTCAACCATCAAGTCAATATTTGCTTCTTTTGACCCTTTTACTAGGTTGATGTGCACTCCTCCATCTTTTGCCATTACCACCTTTGGTCTGAAGCAGACTTTACAATTGACCTTATAAATTTCTCCCATTGACTCCAAATTCTTAATTTCAAAATTCATGATTTAGCACCAAATCATGTTGCAGGCAAAAATGTTGGCCAAATGGCTCAGCTAATTCAGTGTGAAGGGGCAACTCAATGTTGCTGATTTTAGGATCTGATTAGCAAGCCCTTTCACATCCTACTGTTGCTGGTTTACTGAGCAGAGTGATTGAATAGTAAAGCTTGAAATGCCTTTTCAGCATTTAGTCTAGGGAGCAGGGTGCTACAGTAGAATGAGCTGGGGCTATAGGGTCAGAGTAACCAAGTTTAAGGCTTGCTTATTTACTACTTGTGTACACTTGGGGCACATCTCTTCAAATCCTCGGGCCTCTTATTCCTCATCTGTAAGACAAAGTAAGGAGATTGAACTAGCTGGTCTCTGAGATCTATGATCATAGTCTAAACTTTTCATTTTTCAGATTAGAAAACTGATTCCCTAAGAGGTAGAGGGATTTGCCCAAAGACACACAACCAGTAAATGTTAGGTACACAATCATTGAGAGTTGGAAGGAACTTTATAGACCTTGGAATCAATTGACAGGAGGAATTTGAGGTTTCCTAGGGTCAATTTATCCAAGAAACTTTCCTAGGGTCAATTATCCAAACAATTATCCAAGGCAAGATTAGGAACCAGTGTCTAGTAAATCCACACCATCCACCTGCTTCTTCTTGAGCCCAACTTACATGGCCCCTGATTTGGTAAACTTTTCAATGGGTTATGCTTCCTCTAGCTATTTAGGACTGCTATAGTAATGAAGCAATGGAAGGGTTATAGCAGCTAGCTGGCACAGTGCATAGAGTTCTAGGCCTGTTCCTGGGTTAAAATCTGTCCTGACACTTATTAGTTGTGTGACCCTGGGCAAGTCACTTGACCCTGTTTGCCTCAGTTTCCTCACCTATAAAATGAACTAGAGAAGGAAATGGCAAACCATGCCAGTATTTGCCAAGGAAACCCCAAATGTGGTCATGAAGAGTTAGGCATGACTAGATTGACTGAACAAAAAAAACCAAAATGGAAATATTAGAAAGAATTTTTTCCTTCCACTCACATATATTCAGATAATATAGTATACAAAGAAATATCATGGTGGCATGAATAGAGCAATATATTTTGGCCTCTATTTCCTCATATGCATAATGATACCAGTAGTACCTACATCACAGAGCTGTCACATAGCTGAAAAATACTAATGTATAAAAAAAAAAAACATTCTGCAAATTTTAAAGTGATATAAATGTCAGTCATTATTCAGTGAGGGATAGTTTTGAATCCTTCTGTTTTGCATATTTGATGAGACTATGGACAAGTTAACTAACAAATCTGCCTCTTTCCCCATCTGTGAAATAGGGCATGCTCCTTGATGCCAGATTCACAGGGATGACTTTTTTTTGTCTATTGGAATAAAATGTGTCTAACTGCTTTTGATTGTATTTATGGAAACAGTGATGGAAACAAGCATTTGAAGATAGATCAGTGAGGATAGACTCTGATACATTAGAAAGCATTCTAATCATCTCTACCATGACTGCTTTGCTTCCTAAGCATATGGCTTGGGGCTCCTTACATGATAGAAATGTTATATTCTTTTTGTCCTCCTACCTCTCTGGAGAAGAGAAAGGGGGAAAAAAGAGAATCCTAACCAATTTTCCCTTTCCCTGGTATTTATCTTCATAAATGAGGTTAGTAGAACACCATAATTGTGTGTCATAAATAATAGTACAATGGAAAGAACACATTAACTTCAGAAGATCTAACTTTGACTATTGACTTTGCTGAATGAACTTGAGCAAATCATTTCAGGGGTCTGGGCCCCAGATGTCTAATCTATAGAATAAGTAATAGGTTCTAGATGACCTCTAAAGCTCCTTTTAGTCCTAAATTCTCACTAGCACATATATGTAGCTAATAAGTTAAATAGTAGCTTTATAGTTAATAAGCACTTGAACAGGAATCAGGACAATTAAGTTGTTGGTCCCGACTCATCTATTTGCTTCTTGTTTGATCTTCAGCAAGGCATTTCATTTCATTGGATCTCCATTTCACTATGTCAATTGAATGGACATACCTTGGTGCTCTCCAAGGTCCCTGTTAAATAGCATTCTGTAACTTTTTTGTACTATATTAGTAACACATGTGTTCATAGCAAGTCAATTATTGGAAATAGCCATGAAAGAATCCCCTGGCATTGCAAAGAAAAAGGCAAAAAATAATAAACTCAGAATCCAGAAATCCAAAAGTTACTGAGATGATTTAATAGTTATAACAATTTTGATTTATACTTCTGAAAAACTCACAGTAGACTTGAGGCATTCCAAACTATTTTAATGGTATTTAAGCAATTGGTATTTCTGCAAGAATGAGATGACTAAAAGCAATAGTTACTACCTTTCCCAGGGAGAAAACAGATTAAAAGATCATAGAGGTGGGGAGACTGTTTCAAGAAAGAATATGTGTCATGAGAGATAATGAAATTCCTTGGAAGTAAAAGTCAATTGTGGCAATATGAGACTGCTTGAACTTAGCAAGTCACTTAGCCTGTCCAATCACTACCAAAGTTCTATTGTAATGCTTCATCTTTTTGTGGAAGATAGCTTGAGTTCTCAAGGGGGTACATAAATATAGGATGAACTCTGTAGAGCCTAATCAAACCGGCAAAGATTTGAAATTGTACCTGACAACAGATTAGTTTCTAAGTGTAGGAAGGCACATCATCAGAAAGCTGGCCAACAAGTGAGGCATTAAAACACACACACACACACACACACACACACACACACACACACACACACACAACCTGCTGATGACTTTTTAAAAGGTTATATTCTTCACCCCTGAACTACTCATCCTGAAAAAAATCATAGGCCTGGGGCAGCTAGGTGGCACAATGGCTAAAACATCGGCCCTGGATTCAGGAGGACTTGAGTTCAAATCCGGCCTCAGACACTTGACATTTACTAGCTGGGTGACCCTGTGCAAGTCACTTAACCCTCATTGCCCTGTAAAAAAAAATCATAGGCCTTTAAAAGGATCTAAGTATCAGAGTAAGAAGGTATGCAAACCCTTATATGTGAATCCATTTTCTAACTTTTACCAGAAGTATGACTTTAGACAAGTCATTTCAGAGCTTTAAAACTTAGTTTCTTCACATGTAGTACAATGTAAAATATTTGTATTATCTACCTCAGGCTTTTTTTAATATAAGGAAAAAACTTTAAAATATAAAACTCTAAATATATATGAGATATTATTATCGCTAACACTAAGTTGATTGTGGAAGTAAGTTGGCTCAAGAGTGTCATTTCCATGGCAGAGTAATATGATGACATTCTCTTTTTGAGACTCTGATTTTCTTTTGTGAATGGAGAGATTACATGCTATAAAGGGCCAGCTACTTAGCAACATTTTTACCAAGTAGTAAATACTGGTCCCCAATACTTTGATGATTCTACAAAAATAAATCTTACCTAGATCAAGCCAAAGGGGAAAAAAGACAAATAAACTTTAGGAAAACAAAACCCAAAAGTGTATCAAAATTACAAAGACGATCTTTTTTCAAAATCTAAATGTAGCCGAAAAGGTGATCATAGAGTCAGGCATCTTACTTGGCAACAAGAAAGATGAAAGGAAGTTTGAAAAATCTGAAGCAAATATTTATTTTAAAATGGGACCACTAAATGTGAAAGAAGAAAAAATTGTCAGAAGATTAAAAAAACTGATAGTATTTATAAAGAGAAAATTATAAGATTTTCTGTTATTCTCTTTTAAAAATGATGTGTGTAAAGCATGTCACAAACAAAAAGTGCTATATAAATGTTAAGTAGTAGTAGTTATAGTAGTAATTGTAGTAGTAGTTTAATAGTTTTAGTAGTGTAGTAATAGCAGCAGCAATAGTAGCAAAAGTAGTAGTAATAGTAGTAGTAGGGGGCAGCTAGGTGGAGCAGTGGATAGAGCACCAGCCCTGGAGTCAGGAGTACCTGAGTTCAGATCCGGCCTCAGACACTTGACAGGTACTAGCTGTGTGGCCCTGGGCAAGTCACTTAACCCCCATTGCCCCGCAAAAACAAACAAACAAAAATAGTAGTAGTATTTCTAGGATGTATATGTATATTATGTGTATGTATATGTATATGTATATGTGTGTTTGTATATATATACATATATAATTGTGTATATATGCATACGCACATATAATATATAATATAATATATAATATATATATATACATATGTATATATGTGTATATGTGTATGTGCATGTGTATATACCAATCAAGAGGTCCTCTAAGAAAGTGACTAACCTATTCATACCTTTGCCTAAGGAATACATTGTGGTACAGACAGGAAAATGGTGGACATAGAACTGTAGGAACCAAGTTCAAATCTCCCATGTCCTATCAGTGTGACCTTGGAAAAATATTTAACCCCACTGGGTCTCAATTTCCTCCTCTGTAAAATGCAGTGACTAGACTAGAAGATCATTAAGGTCTCTTCTAGTTTTGTGATACTACTAATACTGGGAATTTGCTCCAAGGAAATCAAAGGCAGAGGGAAAGATGCTATGTATGCTAAATTGTTGACAGCAGTACTTTTTGCAGCACCAAAAACCTGGAAATATAGTTACTAACCATTGACCTGGGAGTGACTGAAGAAATTGCGGTTTACATGTCTAATGTAATATCATTGCCTCATTGTTGTTGTTACTGTTTAAGTCATTTTCAGTCATGTCCTACTCTTCATGACCCCATTTGGGGTTTTCTTGGCAAAGATACTGGAATGGTTTATCATTTCTTCCTCCAGCTCATTTTACAGATGATAAAACTGATAAGCACTGAAAAAATATGAGAAATTCAGGAAAGATGTGGTGAGAAGAATACAAACAGGTACAAAGTATCTCTGGTATCTAAGCAAAATTAGGAGACTAGTGTTTGCAATTGCAACAATAATGTAAAGCAAAGTAATACTAAAAAATACTCAAATAAATATGACCTCAACTCCAGGCATCCCCTTCATGTTGGTCTGAGAGACAATGGGCAACAGTAAAATGCCAGAGGGCATAGGACTCAATCTTGCTTCTAGCACCTAGTTGACTTGGGCAAATCATGTTTCTCAGCCTCAGTTTCTTCACCTGTAAAATGAAGGAATCATACTAGATCATTTATGACATGTTATGGCTTTAAATCTATGATACTGTGACTGATCTTGACCATCATGGTTGATAATCAAACACATGAACCTTTTCTCAATGGAGAGACAGTTGACTACAAATAAAGTGTAAAGCATGTATTATCATACATGATCCATGTGATCATTTGTTTTGCTTAACTGTAAGGTTAAAGTCAGGTTCTATTTGGAGAGGGGAGTACTTATTGGGAACTGTCATTAATCAATAAAGCTTACTTCTCTGATTCAAGGATTATCATTGAAACCATGACTCCATTTAATAATTTGTGATATACCTGTCTGTGATTTAACTTATTTATTAATTGCTTTATTTACAATAATCATTAATCACCTAAAAATCCTAAGACGAGTCTTATTCCCAATCATTTTTATTGTTATTATTGGTATTGTGTTGAGCCTGGGTCTCACTATTGTTCCCATGCTAGAAGTATGATGGCCATTCACAGATCTAATCCCAGTGCTGATTGAACAAAAGCTTTGACCTCCCCTGTTTTCTGTTTCAGAGGTGAGTTTTCACCTTTTGTCCATCGACTAGGGGATCCTCTTATTAATGCCTAATTTAGTGCAGACAGATAATTAATTGGCTTTATCCCTACTATAACTCAGAACTCAATCAATCTACCAGCCTCAGTGTCCCCATCTAGCAGGGTTTACAAGCTTGTGCTACAACACCTGGCTTACATCCCAAATGAAATGAGCTCCTTAAAGTAAGGTGAAGATTCGATTGATAACTTTTTTACTTAATCAAAACCCTTTTTAAAAATAGATTCCTTGAGGATGGAACAGTAAAAAGAAATTCCCAACAAACACTGAGGCTAAAAGTAGATAGCCAAAGTTCTCTTATGATATTAATTAATCCTTGCAAAACCACTGGCAAATGTAAGACAAATAAAAGTAACATGCAAAAGTCATCAAAACAGATCTGGCCACTTTTAAGGAAATTTTGGAAGCATGGGATGAAAGACCGTCACACATTTACTATATTGTTGAAGAGGGAATTACTGGTAAACCACAAATAAATGGTGAGTTAGCAAGGTGCCCACAGATTCAACAATGATCTGGCACCTTGGCATCTCATGATTTTTGTTCTTTAACTTGTTTGGTACAAACACAGGAAGTTTGTTATGATCTTGGACTGCATCAGAGCTGGCAGACTTAGAAAACTGAATCAGTTCTGTGGCTACACAGGAATTCTGATTTCTTTGGTGAATTAGAATCAACCCATTCTGGGCCCTCTGGCACTCAACCAGAAACTCAGTCTGATGATTCAAGCCCAGAACTGGGGATAACTCTTGAGTAAGACTGAAATTCCTAGAATGCAGGTCAAAGATGCCCAAAGAACATTAAAGAATGTGGTCACATTTTGTCACATAAAGGCATAAATATTTGAAATGGTCATACCTTGGGTTATACCAAACTTCAGGAATGGGGTGGGGTGAGATGAGGAATGAAACATTAAAGAACCATGATACAGTGGAAAGAGTACTGGCTTTAACATCAGAGGCACTGGGTCAAATACTGGCTCTGATGCTTACAATCTGTGTGACCTTGGCCAAATCACGTAATCTCCCTCAGCCTCAGTTTCCTCACCAATAAAAATGATAGGACTGGGCTAGATGTTCTATGATGTCTCTCCCAGTTTAACATCAGTGATCAAATGTCAGACATATATCAGCAGGAAGAGAACTGAAAGTAGGACTCTAGGCCCAATTTATTAATTCCAAATCTAAAATAAGCAATGAATAGAAGGAGAAGGGAAGCAGGAGTAGGGGTGTCTAATTAGTGGAGTTTAATTCACACTGTGAGAGCCTCCAGACAGACTTGCAGCTTGAAAACTAGATAATTGGTGGCATGGTATATATTCCCTTGCAGAGAATGACTTAGAGTTAATATGTCATCTGAATTATGCAATCCTGCACAAAATCAATTGGTGAGGACAGCTGAAAGAAGAGGCTTAGTCACAGAAAGCACTGGCCCAAATTCTACATGGATTAATGGTGTGTATTGGGGCAACCTTGTAAAATTTCTATTCTATCAACAAAACATGCATGATACTTTGAGCCCTGAAGCCCACAGTTGTTTTTATTTGAGTATTAAGAGAATATATGTAGGCAAAGATCATGAAGAGTATTGGATAGAGTGCTGGGCTTGGACTCAGAATGACCTGGTTTCAAATACCATCTCTGACACTTGCTATCATTGTGAGCATGAGTAATTCACTTAACCTTTCAGGAGCACAATTTTCAATCTACCTTGGAGGAGGGAATTCCCAAGAGGGAGCTCCCTATAGTAATTAAATGACAGATTATTTGTTTATTATGTGTAGATGAGCTGGGGGAGGGGAAACATGCCATTTTCACAATGGAAATAGCAAATTCTAATTTGAGATGTTTCTCACTTTCCCCCATTTTGCATTTTGCCACATCAGCCATTAAGCACAAACTAAAGAAGATTTATGTTTAATTTCTTATTGTCTTTGTCTGCCACAAGGTTTCCCTAGTCATTTGCAAAAACTAAGTTCCTAATAAAGTTTGGTCAAATTGAATAGAATTGAACTAAATTAAATTGGGGGGTTTCTGCAGCTCCCCCCAAAAAACAAAATGAAAGCAGTAATTATTGCTGAAGACATAACTAGATTAAACTCCAAAGACAGTAAGAATTTCACCTCTGGACATTACATCTGAAGACACTAGATCCATTATATGTAAAACCAAGAATTGATAATGGAACTGTATCTTTACCTATAAAAAATTTCTTCCATTTTTTTTTTCTTCCCAACCATTGTTGCTGGGAATGTATGCATGCTCCAGATGGGCTGTTTTTTTGCCTTCATCAGTCTCCCACTGGTCTGCAATATTGTCCACTCATCTCCAACCCATCTTGTTGTTCTGCAACTTTGTCTTTTTGTCTTCTGCAACTCAGTTCTTCAATATGTTTTTGCCATATCCTAACCAAAATGTATGTTAGCCAACTGAAAACCCAAGACCTCCTTATTGTTTAATATGAAATGATTGTGGGGGCAGCTAGGTGGCTCAGTGGATAAAGCACTGGCCCTGAAATCTGAAGGACCTGAGTTCAAATTTGGCCTCAGACATTTAACACTTACTAGCTGTGTGATTCTGTGCAAGTCATTTAACCCTCATTGCCCCACAAAAAAAAAAGAAAAAGAAAAAGAAAAAGAAAGAAAGAAAGATTGACAATCTTCATCTCTAGACAGAGAATGGTGTGAGAGGGGAAAGTAAGTCACAACAAACTGACCTCAAATATATGGAAAGTTTTCTGATTGTCTTTTAAAAAGAACATTTGTTTTGTTAATGATGTCAATGGGGGAAAACTACAGGAGATTAACATTTAGTGTAGGGTTACCACATTTATTGGCCCTGTGATTTCATCTGTGTGGAGAACTTGGGGTGAAGAGCTTTCTTAAACAATGGAGATATGCAACATGTAGTTTTAAAGATTTCACACACACAAACACACACACGTACTCAACTTTCTGAGGAGTTAAGTGACTTGCCCAGGATCATTCATGTAGTATGTGCCAGAGGGAATATTTTAATCCAGTTCTTCACTGTGAGCTCAGGCTATACTGCTTCTAATGATGATGATGATTCAATAATAAGGACAAGGATTTTTTCACTATATCAGACAGACAAAACAACTCAAATCAGATTTTCTCCTTATTTGAATACAAAAGCAATTATAATAGCACATGAAAATTAATCATAAGTCCCTTTAAACTGAGAAAAAGGCGAATTAAAGAAACTGCCAAAGATAAGAGATGATGTGCACTCAAGGATGTTTCTAGTACAATATATTTTAAAAGAATGCTAGAAGGGCAGCTAGGTGGCACAGTGATAGAGCACTGGCCCTGGATTCAGGAGGACCTGAGTTCAAATCTGGCCTCAGACACTTGACACTTACTAGCTGTGTGACCCTGGGCAAGTCACTTAACCCCAATTGCCTCAAAAAGAAAAATAAAATGCTAGAATAGGAGACAAAGACCTTAGTTTCAGTCCAGACTATACCACAAACTCTTGGCGTGATCTTAGAACTGTCATTTCCCCTTTGCTTCTCATTTTCCTCATCTGTCTCAGCAGCAGCAGTGGCATTGTCATCATCATCATCAGTATTTGCATAGTGTTTTAAGGTTTGCAAAGCAATCTACTCACATTATCTCATTAAATCCTCTAAACAACCCTTCACATTAGGTGCTGTTGTTATCCCCATTTTCCAGAGGAAGACACTGGGGCTACACTGGGGATATAGGGGAAGTAATTTACCCAGGGTCAAACAGCTAAAAAGTATCTGAGACTAAATTTGAAGTCAGGGTTTCTTGACTCCAAGTTCAACAAATAAGGAAGCGATGACTAAGACTCTTCCATTTCTGAAAATCTAGACCTCACTTTCATTCTCTGAAAAAATAAGGGTAGTGAACTACCTGTCCTCAAAGGTCTTTTTTTGCCTCTTAAATCCTATAATCCCTAAGTAACATGCTAATGAGGTAACTCAAATTGATAATTTTTTAACTGATGAAAATGAAATGTTATCTGTTTAGAAAGTGCATATGTACATATATAGATATCTGTCTTTATCTATATAATCCTTATCTACTATACCTAGATATAGATAAATGATAGATGGATAGATGGATAGAGGGATAGGTAGATGATAGATAGATAGATAGATAGATAGATAGATAGATAGATAGATAGATAGATAGAGATAGATAGATAGAGATAGATAGATGATAGATAGATAGATAGATAGATAGATAGATAGATAGATAGATAGATAGATAGATAGATAGATAGATAGATAGAAATTCAAGATAATGTTGGCCCCTTGAAAGAAGGGGATGGTTTAATTTTTGCCTTTGTATCTCTTGTGCCTCACAAAGTACCCTTAACAAAGTCTTAGACTCATAGATTTAGAGTGGGAAAGATAGCTTAGAGGCCATTAATTCCAAACTACTCACTTATAGATGATGAAAATGAAGTACAGAGAAATTCAATGATTTTTGTCCAAGGTCATATAATAAATGTCTAAGGTAGTATTCAAACTCAGGACTTCTTAATTCCAAGTCTAATATTATATCCTCCATGCCACCTGGAGACCTCTACTTGTTAACTAATTGACAGATGCTGCCTTAAGGTGGGCCTAGTAATGCATTACCAGACACACATGCACATATTGGTCACTCTCAAGGACATAGCTCTGATTTACACTGAATACAGTCATAACCCCCCTTTATGAAGTAATAGAACCATTTCCCACTCATTATTCTCAAGGGAGTCTGTCACTGAGCAATGGCCCTCCACCTATACACATGCATACACACAACCAGAAAGGACAGAAAACCCAGGAAGGAGCCAATAAAACATGCCACAGGCAACTCACATAGTTTCCATGTGACAATCCACACAGCCTAACATTCCGTTCTCTTTGATGAGGAAACAATATAAAGCACAGTCCTGTCACTGTGGCTATTAATAACTTGGATGACATCCAGAACCACATGGGTACAGGGGAATATTCTGTTCCTAGTAATTGCATCAATATTGAGATGTTTTTCCTTACAAGCTTGAACATCTATGTCTCTTGCCTTCCACGGGTGAAGGTCTTAATTTTCTAGTCACACAAAACCCCAGATTAGCTGTTGATAAGAACTAAAAGAAGACAGAAGTTTTTGTGTATGACAAAGAATTCTAAATTCCAGAGCTATGTATTAACCTTATTGAGTCTTGTTTTGCAAGATTTTTTTTTCTTGTGAAGAGAAGGCAAAGCTCTGTGATTTTATCCACTTTAGGGACCTCTCACATGAGGAAAATCCCTTTACTAAGGCAGAGCAATAATTTTTCTTCTACTTAAGGTTTTTAGAGAAATGCCTGAGGCATTTAGAGGTGAATTAACTTGCCCAAGGTTACAGAGACAGTATGTGTCAGAGGTGAAATTCAAATCTAAGGCTTGCCCTCTTTTCCCTATTCTCTTCTGCAGTTTTAAACTGACTTAATTTTTTGTTTTTGTCACTGTTTAGTTTCAGTCATGTCAGACTCTTCATGACCCCTTTTGGGTTTTTCTTGGCAAAGATACTGAAGTGGTTTGCCATTTCCTTCTCCAGCTCATTTTACAGAGGTAGAAACTGAGGTAAACAGAGTTAAATATCTGAGGTCGGATTTGAACTCGGGAGATGAGTCTCTCTGACTTCAGGCCTAGCTTTCTACCAACTATGCCACCTAGCTGTCCAAACTAAATTAATAGAAGAATTCAAAGTGCACAAGGCAAAGGAGGTGATAATCTTGCTGTATTCTGTTCAGAAGAGATTGTACTTGAGTATGAGTTCACTTTTTGCTGCCATAGTTTAATAAGGGACAGAGACAAGTGAATTTTTGTCCAAAAAAACAAAAGTAACAAGGATAGTGAGAGGACTATAAAGCTTGACATAAGAGGATTACTGGGGAAAAAAAGTAATTCTCATTCTGGAGAAGATATAGGATGGTATCATAGGTGTCTTCAAATATTCAAGAGGGTCATTTTGTGAAATGTAAGGCTTCTATTTAGTTTCAAAGAGAATTAGAAGTAATGAAGGAAAGTTATAGGAAAGCAACTTTCATTTCAACATAAGGAAAAAATTCCTTGAGAAATTTACAAAAAAAGGAAGGAGTTATGTCAGAGGGTAGTGAGTGTCATTTATGCTGAGCCTGGATATCTGCTTTTTATAGGTGTTAAAAATGGGATTCATGATTGGGTAGAGGTTGTCCTAATTACTTCTGAAGCCCTTTCTAACAAGTCCATATTTCTTTGACAAAAGAAAGCACAAAACCAAACTGAATAAATGTACCCAAAAAAGGTAAATTGCAAGTTTATATATATATATATATATATATATATATATATATATATATATATGTATATGTATATATATATATATATACACACACATACATATATGTACACACATATATATGTATATACATCTACATATATACACACTGTATACATATACACACCTATACATATGTGTGTGTTTATATATGTGTGAGTGTGTATCCATTGCACTAGTTTCTCCTTGTAATCACAAAAACCTGAAACCAACATGGGTACCTATCATTTGGAAAATGATTGAACAAATGAGGATATATTAATGTAATTGAATAGTCTTGTGCCAGAAGAAATGACAAATATGGCATGCAGATGAGAAGACTTGTATAAACGGATTCAGAGTGAAGAAAGCAAAATGAAGAAAATAATATATAATGACTATAATAAAGTACATGTAAACTACACAAAATATCAGAATTTAGATTATATATACTGTCAAAACTTAGTTCCAGAGCTTTAATGATAAAAGAAAAAAATCGCCTCATTTGGTACACAAGTGGTAGATTATGGAAGTGAAGAAATATGTGCTGTCACAGAGGTTCTGCTGGTTTATTTCCTTAATTGTTTTCTTCCTTAGAGGAGGCATTCTGGTTTTTGGGAAGCAGTTGTATAATGAATAAAAACATAAATAATTCTTTAAAAATAAATTTATTTTTAAAAATGTTAATTGGGGTGGGATGCCTAGTTTCATATGATGTCACTGTCTAGAAGGGGAATAGAAGAAAATCATAGGAAATCTGGTATCCTGGCATTCCTTTCCAGGCCCGCAGGCCTTTCCTCCATCCACCTGTACCTGCTTGTCTATTCTGTTTTGTCATTTAGATTTGGATTTTAATCTTCTCAAAGACATAGCCCACATCAACATGTTTCACATTCAGCATCTATTGGTATGGGTACTTACAAATGCTAAAGAATAATAAGACCTATTATTGCACTGCTATTCCCCAGGATTTTTCTTCTGAGGCTCTTGTGACAAGTCTGAGCAAGTGAAACCAGCATCATGTGATCTGCATTTTTCTCAGGGCCTCAGATACCAAGGAGCCAGGGAACATTAAAGGAGAAAGGAAAAGACAGGATGAATGGCAAACAGTGATTTTGCTTTCCTTTCTCGCTTCACTCCTACAATGATTTTACCTTCATCGTCCTGCCTTTCCTGTTTCTGTTGAAGCACATGTGCACATAATTGCTAGCAGCCTTCCTAGGTCCTAACATCTTCACGCATACAAAAGTTATTCATCTGACAGAGAGGAAATAGATAAGTAATTACATTTGCAGGAAGATGGGACCTGGCAAAGTCAGCAGAGCAGAGATCACTGTAATTACAAGCAGAGCATTGCCAGTAAAGGGATATGCATTTTATTGTGTTAGATGTCTTGTTCATAGTAGCCATTCAGTAATTTGAATGTTGAATGAAGGTATCTAAGATGGAACCATCAGATGCTAAGGAAAGGCCTGGAATATTGAGAAGTGGAGAAAAGAGTGATCCAGAGCATGTTATCTATTTCATACCATTAGCCCACATAAATGTGGCTTTCCAGGAATAAGGATAAACTTATAGGCAGCTAAAACTGAGGAAGGCATATCAACATTTGGTTTTTGTGGTGGTATTTTCCCTTTAATCTAGGTTGATGCAGTTAAGAGAGAGACCGTCTGGCTGGCTGCTGAGGCTGACCCTTACAGATACCTCAGTGGGACAAGGGCCTAGTCTTTAGCTTTGTCTTTTCAAAAGCTCAATTTATCAGTTTACTCAAAAGTGATCAAATCTGGGGTGATTGATACATACTAAAAACATTAATAAGATAATGACTGCTATAATGGAATGTCATTGTCTTAATTCACTTTGGGAACTTTAAAAGTCAAGGGAACTGAAATCTTTATGTTGACCTGTCACTCCTTTTTCTTTTAAGTGGGAAAGTCTATTTAGGGAAAAAAAAATATACCAGAAGATTGCTTGGTGAGTATAATTTATGGGAAATATGAGGAGAGTTTATTCCACCTTAGAGCTTTTATCTCAAAGATCTCAGATAAAGGATGATATACAAAATGGCTGTAATAGATAAAAAGCTAGCTTCAGGGCAGCTAGGTGGTGACATGGATAAAGCACCAACCCTGGATTCAGGAGGACCTGAGTTCGAATCCAGCCTCAAACACTTGACACTTGCTAGCTGTGAGACGCTGGGAAAGTCACTTAATGCTCATGACCCAGCCAAAAAAAAAAAAAGATAGCTTCAGAGCCAAGAAGGGTCAAATCATACCTCATACACATACTGGCTGTGTGACTCTTGACAATTTATTTGACCTCTCAGTCCTGTCAGCATACCAACCTACAATAGTAGAGAGGGGGAAGAGAAGGGAATAGTAGGATATAAATGCTTATTAAGTGTATGGCCTTGCATTGTCCTAAGCTCTTTTACAAATATTCTTTCATTTTATCCTCACAACAACCTTGGGAGGTAAGTGCTATTATTATGCCCAGATGAGGAAACTGAGGGAGAGTTGCAATAATTACTCAGAGGTCCAAAGCTAGGAGTGTCTGAGGGTGGATTTGAACTCGAGTATGCCTGGGTCTAGGCACAGAGCTCTATCCACTGTGCTACCAGTTGAGAGCGTCTTCATATGGCAGTTTCTTTTTCCCTTTGAAACACCCTATGCCATACCCAGAGAAACAATAGGTAGGAAGGTAAGCCCAAAATATCAAGTCTGCAAATGGTTTCAACAATTGAAGTCCAACAGTAAACCATAAATGATTCTGACAAGGAGGAAGAAAAGAGGGGAATGCTCTAAATAATATGTTGGGGTCGCCTGGGAAAAAATTGACTAACTTAAAACTTTAAAAGACATGTGGAGAAGATAAAACAAGGGCAGGTAAGTTATGACAAATGTGAGTGTCACAATTCTGAAAGTTTCACAGAATCATAAAATTCGATAATTAGAAATGATTTCAGTTACCAACAAATATAATCTAGACACAATAGCGATAGTGATGGTCTGGCCTATGCTGGTAGACCTTCACAGAGAAGAAATTGACCACCTCTAGAAGCATCCCATTCCACTTTTGGACAGGGCCAATTGTTAGGAAGCTTTCTCTGATGAAGAGGCCAATTGGCTTTTTTGCAGCTTCTTCCCATTGCTCCTACTTCTTTCATCTGGGCCCAAATGGAACTTGTCTAATCCTTCCTTAACAAGACAGCCCTTCAAATTCTTGAACACAGCCATCCCCTTGCCCACCCCACCCCCAATATCATTCATCTTTTATCTAAATGTATTTATTCTAAAGTTGTTCAAGTCCATCATCTGATCCCTAAATGGCAAGAACTGAAGGCCTTTCACTGTCATGGTTTTCTTCTGAGACAAGTCTCTAAAGTAATAATGTTCTTCGTAAAATTGTGGCATCTGGGCAGCTAGGGGGTGCAGTGGATAGAGCACCAGGCCTGGATTCAGGAGGACCTGAGTTCAAATCCGGCCTCAGACATTTAACATTTACTAGCTGTGTGACCTTGGGCAAGTCACTTAACTCCAATTGCCTCAGGAAAAAAAAAAAAGAAAAATTGTGGCATCCAAAATTAAACATAATACTTCTGATGAGATCTGACAAGGTAAATATTATCACTTTCTTATTCCTGAAAGCTATGCTACTTGTAAAGCTTTGAAAAATCTGAGGTTATTGATTACTTATGAACTTGAAGGAACCTCAGAGATGTTGTGATTCAGTATCTTCAGCAACAATCGCCAAGCCTGAGGTGTGGAATGATCACAGACGAAGTCACCATTGGTGTAAATCCTAGACTCCAGAGCAGCTTAGCACCATGGCTACTAGAAAACAAGACACCTAAATGGGAAATGACCAGCACAATCCTCCTCTGGAGAGAATAGCAGCCCAGCAGAGCACATTGACTTGTATGAAAGAGAAACTATCCAAGCCTAATGTGCTGAATCACTCCCTTATCTTCTACCTTTTAAGCAGGGCAACTCTGAACCTCCAAACCCTCAGCACTCCTATCCCCTGGAGTCCCTCCCTTCCTTTGGTTGGAATGGGTGGAGTTTGGATATTGGAGAGCTCCTCCTGAAGTCTCTACCATTTAAGTAGGTCAAAGAGGGAAATCACCTAATCATTTTCCATATGACTGACCTCTTGGATTTCATGACCTGAGAAAATTATCAAGGTAAAATCAACTCTCATTCATACTTCCTCATATTTCAGCAATAAGACATCATCAAATCCCTCCTATTCTTCACCTCCATCTATTTTCATCATCTTTTTAAATACTGTTTTCTCCCATTAGATTTCGAACTCCTTGAGGACAGGGACTGTATCATATAGTCTTCATTGATTATGTTCATTGAATTACAATCATTTCTTCAATTAGAATAATTTCTGACTCCTACCATCTTCCTCCTTACAATTCTACATCCATAGGATGGTAACTTAATAGTCTTAATACACCAGTGAAGATTGTGTTGTTTCTCAATAATTTGACTGGATATAGCTCTGGTATGGGTATAAAGTTCCATGCATCCTCACAGTGCATATAGTCATTTTCTCCTTTCACATCCATATGTTTTTGCTGTGTGTGTGTGTGTTCCATCCATCCAAATTGACTTTATGCTCTTACAATAACCTGAATTCAGAGTTATTCACAATGGGCACTTAATAAATGGTGCTACTTTATAGTCTCTACCTTCTTAGAGAGAGAGCTCACCTTCCTAGAAGAGTATACAAAGTCCACAGAACTCTTCCTTCTGCTCATGTTTGACCATCCTCCCTACTAAGTAAGCCAAGGGAAATTATTCATTAGCAAGCATTGCAGAAGTCAATATTTCTAAGTGCTGAATGTTAAGAATTTCTTGAAAAGCATTCACAAAGAATATTATACTAATAAGTATTGATAGAAAGGGAGATTTGCTTTGTCTAAGTCCAATAAATTAATACTGGTGTTGATTTTTCATGTATTTGGGAAATATTTAATGAAACAAATAAAAAATTAAAATATTTAAAAAAAATTAGCATGACTATGATGATTTTCCCCCTCAGAGAGCAAGAAGATTTTTTTTTACAAAATCAAAGTATACTTCAGATCCAATGGAAATCCAGAAGATTGACCATATCAACCTATTGAAAAGGTTGTGCCCTCCTTTCATACTTTTCCAAAATTATCCTACTCGTCTTAAGAAATAACTTGAAATGTAACAGGAAACTAATTGGAGTTACAAAAATCAGACACAGTTTGTAGCTTGCATTTCTGTAAGGTCAGGGACACAGATAAGAGATGGTAAAGATGATTCCAAAGTACTTTGGAAGGTAAAGTAGCTAAATGAAACTTGGCTTGTTATGGATAGTGAAAGTGCAACCTAAGGGGGCAGCTAGGTAGTGTAGTGGATAAAGTCCTGGATTCATGGAGGACCTGAGTTCAAATCCAATCTCAGATAATTGACACTTAACTAGCTGTGTGACCCTGGGCAAGTTGCTTAACCCTCATTGCCCCTCAAAAGAAACAAAAACAAAAACAGTTCTATCTAGCATTTCTATTTTATTTTTTTCTATAATACCCTCAAATAAAGATATACACCATCATCAAAGTTTGTTTATACTGGACGTCCTAAAAGTGTTAGTGCAGTCTAGCTGTTCATTCCTTACTATATGACTATTTGATCTAATCATATGATGATTTATTTTATTCCTGTTCTTTGTTGAAGTTCCTTATTTGTTATATGTTGCTACCTACTCACCCACCATGCACCTTTGCCATAGGTACGATATTCATTTAATTCTTATGTTTCATGTCTTGCAGCCTATATAAAAGTGGCACATTATTGGTACTAAAAATGCAAGCCTTTGTTTCTCAGAGATGCTTGGGTTCATTGGGTAAAATTAAATTTTGTTTTAAAAATTAACTTTTTTACTGGAAATTGTCTTTATTGTAGAAGAGTAGTATGTGGGAGTTTATTTCATATATATTTTTTTGTGGGACAATGTAGGTTTCATGAGTTACTAATGGTCACATGGCTATGAGTGTCAATTGTCTGAGGTCACATTTGAACTGAGGTCCTCCTGGAGGACCTGCACCACTTAGCTGCCGTGGACACTGTTTAGATGATTCCAATTTTGTTGGCAACATCCAAAGCATCATAGTCTGGAGCCAGTCGGACATAGACCTTCTCTCCATCAGGCCTGATCAGTGTGTTGGTCTTGGCCACATTGATGTCATAAATCTTCTTTACAGCTTGCTTAATCTGATGCTTGTTGGCCTTACATCCACAATGAAGACAAGAGTGTTGTTGTCCTCTATCTTCTTCATAGCAGACTCAGTGGTCAAGGGAAATTTAATGATGGCATAGTGGTCAAACTTGTTTCTCCTCAGGGCACTTTTCTGAGGGTATTTGGGCTGCCTTCAAAGTCTTAGAGTCTTAGGTCACTGGAAGTTGGGGGATGTTCGGATCTTCTTTTTTTGTGGCTGTGCACACCCTTCAATACTTCCTTCTTGGCCTTCAAGGCCTTGGCCTTGGCTTCTGTCTTGGGGGGAACAATTGCTTCTTTCTTTGCCTTCAGTGCTATCTTAAGGAAAAAAGAAAAATTAACTTTTAAAGTCAAATAAGAGTGATAGAAAATGGGAAAACAGAAATGAGAACAACACAGGAAGGTTATAAAAAGAGTATTAACAGCTTTGTTAAAAGGTATAAAACCTCATTGAAGAAAACAACTCATTAAAAATTGTTGTTCTGGGGGGCAGCTAAGTGGCACAGTGGATAAAGCACCAGACCTGGATTCAGGAAGACCTGAGACAAGGACACTTACACTTACTAACTGTGTGACCATGGACAAGTCACTTAACCCTTTTTGCCCCACCGAAAAAACAACAAAAAGAAAAATTGTTGTTCTTAAAAAAAAAAAACTTTTAAGGGTTTACATCATAAGCTTTTCCACCAGGCAGACTACACCACCTTGTTTCACTATTAGGTTGGGCATCACTTTTTTTCCATGGCTCAAATAGCAATGCTCTTTACTTTCTCAAGACAAGAGAAAATCAAAATAAAAATTTACATTGTCCCATTGAAATAGAAATGCAAATTCAGAGGTCTGTTTGAGAATTGTATTGTCCTTATTTATTATAGTTCTGCATTTTCCTAATTCTGTGATATAATCCATTTACAACGTTTTTAGAAATAAGATAAAGTTGCCTGTATGTAGAATTATGAACTTTTGCTTCTTTGTTTTTTAATGAAGACTTCGAAAAGCATTTATTAAGCAATATGTGCAAAGGACTGTGCTATGTGCTGTGGAAAAAAATAGGAGAGTTAGACAACTTTTGTTCTTAAGGAGCTCACATTCTAAAGGCAGAGACAACATATATGGAAGGTTTTTATTGTAAGTCAGATGATGGAAAGATACCATGATCCTTATAGTGTATCAGCAAAGCAGATTGTAAGACCTCCATATCCACAGATGAAATCTTATCAATTTCTGGTGTTGAAATATTTGAGAATTCCAAGAGGAATTTTCAGGACAAAATTTATTTTCTAGGTATTGAATAGATATAGCTACAGTATCTGCAGATTTAATTGCTTTTCCACTTCCTAAGTGTGATGACTACAGGCACCATGCTGGAAGCATTGCTATTTTGAAGATTCTTGGTTTAAAAGTCTCAGGTTGTCTTCATCATGGCATGAGGGAATATGGTGGTTAATATGGTAATAATAGTTTGACTTGCCTGGCATTTGCTGCCTTCTGTCTCTTGTTCAGGATGTGTCCTTGTGGATGGCAAGTGGTTGTTAGTTGGTGGGGATGACTGGCTTCTCTTCCACAAGAGTTGTATCCCAGATGATAGCATGAGGAGCTAGGCTGTTAACAGAATTGGTGGTCAAAGGATTATTGGCACTTCCAAGTCTTTTGTGCTTCTTTTTTTTTGGGGGGGAAACATCAATACCAGTAAATATTATGGGTTCATACATATTTTTATTTGTTGCTTAGAGCAAATACAGATTTACAGCAATGGCTTCTCTAGGCCACACATTATTTTTGGAAAAGACAAATGAGTTGTACCAAAATGGACCAGAATGTCTTAACAAATAAACCATATCACAAGTGACACTGAATCAACTGTGCCTAGGAGATGAGTTTGTTCCCCTGCTATCTTTTGTCTATGTCTCATCCCTGCCATGTTAGGGTAAGGCCATGAAGCTAGTAATTGGCATGAATTTATTCAACCTTGGAGACACAATTACTCAGATTTTTAGCAATATCAAATAACATATTATGCAAGGGTTGGCTTCTCAGCATTTACAAAGGGAAGCATTCATCACTGAAAATCAGCATAGGTCTATCAAAAACAGATTTTGCCAAAGTGACCTCATTTCCCTTTTGGAAACCTTATTGAACTTTTGGACTAGAAAAATGTGATAGATGCAGTATACCTGGATGTAAGCAAAGGGTCTCTCATGACATATTTGTGAATTGGGATAGAGAAATGTAAGTGAGAGGACAGAAATTAGGGAACTCTATAACTGATTGAATGACTAGAAGACTAGGGAATTAATAGCTCAACATCAACATGAAAGAAGGGCTAGGAGTATTCCATGTTTTTCAAGATGCTATCAATACCTTAGATGAAAGCATAAATAACATGCTTATCAGATTTGTTTATGAGACAAACCCAGGAAAGATCGCTAACCTGATAGACTAGGGAATCAGTCACCAAAAAAATTGAACAGGATAGAAAATGGGTTGACCCCAATGAGATGAAATTTACTAAGAATGGATGTAAAGTACTATAATGGTGACCAAAAGTTAACATCAAAGGTACATGGTGGAAGAAGAGTGAATTTTTCCATGTGAAAAAAGTCTAAAGTCATTTTGAGCTCACATTCTAATAGTGGAACACAAAATATATAAGGGAGAAAGGTTTTGGTTTGGGGAGTCAATATAGATTGTTATTCTAGTGATAGTTTAATAGATTATTGTGTCCCTTCTGGTATCAATAGACAGCTTGCAGTACAGGTAAAGGCATTTAGCAACACAGTAGACAGACCATTAACTTCTAATCAGAAACACCTGAGTTCAAATCAAGACTGAGCCGTTAGGTATGATCCTAGGTAAGCCACTTAATTTCTAATTACCTCAGATTCTTCAACTATTAAATGGGGATAATAATAGTTCCTATTAACAGAGGTGTTATGAGGATTAAATTAGATATTTGGAAAATAACAGCACAGTGTCTAACACATAATAGATACTATATAAATGTTTATTCCCTTCCCCTAATATTGATTTTTTTTTAAATCTCCAGACCAAGAGTAAGAAGAGAAAGGGGGCAGGAGTGAGGAGTAAGAATGTAACAGCAGAAAAGATAGATATGCGTGGTAGGTAGTTATGTGATATTAACACGCCTTTGATTGGCAGAATACTAAACATAGTGGGGTGTGGTGAGTTTTCACTCAATCCCTTATTCATGTACTTTCTTTTTCTTTTGTTTTTTTTTTATTTTTGCAGGGCAATGAGGGTTAAGTGACTTGCCCAGGGTCACACAGCTAGTAAGTGTCAAGTGTCTGAGACCAGATTTGAACTCAGGTACTCCTGAATCCAGGGCTGGAGTTTTAACCACTGCATCACATCGCTGTCCTCTACACTTACTTTCAAACAAAGATTAACTCCAGTGCATAGTTTCAAATATTGAAACTATAGGGTTTGGGGGACCTACTCTTTGTTGGTCCAGGATATGGAAGGTTTCTGCTTTGGGTGAGAAGAAGAAGGGAAGCAGCAGATCAAAGAGCAAAATGTCCACATTAGGTAATCCCTGGTGTCATGATGGTTGATATCCTGGGGCCATATTGAATTAAATTGGATAAATAAGCAAGGGTTTTTAAACTGGTGACCTTATATATCTCAACTTTATCAGTGAGCACATTTTAAAAAATATTTTTTCTCAGAGATTTGAACAAGTTCTGGGGATAAATAATTCTGTATTATTTCTATTAACAAATGTCACAAAGAACTTTTACCATGACTGAATGAATACCAAATAAAAGTTTGGTGACATCTTCTACTACTATATTATTGCTAATTCTAACTTGGAAAACATGAGCATCCTGATTAATTGACCCAGAATAGCAGATTTTTCAATAGCCAGACTATGTAAATATTTTTTTGCTTTGAAATCAACACTTTATTCCAAGTAACATAAGTTGACACAACTTAACTTGTTTTGATGCCAATTTACTTGCCAACACTAACCTTGGGCTCCATTTTTAAACTTAATTACTTCAAGGTGACAGGAAACATATAGAAATATGCTTGTTTGGGGCTATTTGTGAAAGAAACATAGCTTGTCATCAGTTAGAATTTATTGAGCACCCACTGGGCATGTGGGATGGTGTTAGGAAAACATGAACATCTCAATTAGGGAAGCATTAAAAGCATGCCCTAGGGTGTGGTAGAGTCAATGTGAAAGGTATCACAAGATTTTCATAGAATCAAGAAGCTGGCCTAAAAATCAACATTTTCATTTTTAAGTGAAAATGATCCAAATGGCTGTGATTAAGACATGTAGGGAAGAAGAAAACAAATATTTATTAAACACCTACTAAGGGCCACAAAATGTGCTAAATGCTTTGCAAATATTATCTCATTTGATCACTCAAGATGGGTGTAGTTGGTCAGTTTTGTAGAATAGATTCAAAATGAAACACTAGCCACATTCTCTGTCTTTTTCTCTCATTCTCTCTGTCTTTCCATCTGTATCTTTATTTCTATCTGTCTCTCTGTATATGTATCTCTAGCTATCTGACTCATACACACACACACACACACACACACACACAAATGGATATACAAATTCACCCAACCATTCAGTAAGATTTACAGAAGTTCGTTTTTTTTCAGAGAAGGCATGTTATGTAATCTTGAAATCATATTCCATTGCCACAAAAATAAGTATTAGATATACAGAGTAACATATACATTAGAGAGTCTCTCCTCCCCTGCTTAAACATTAAATTATTTAGCATTAATAGGGCACTGATGTCTATAAAAATAAAACAAATCTCTCCTGTTTCAGAAACACAAATCTCTACTAGTGATTATACAATAGGATTTAGGCAAGCAATTACTGGGCACTGCCCTGAAAAGGAAAATGGATGTGTGTTAGGCTCGCAATCACAACGGATGCTATAATTTGTTTTTAACATACTGTTATTAGGTTATTTTATAATAGGGTTTGCCTCAAGTCTCAAGATTACTAATGATAATGTCCACTCTGCCAGAAAAGTGCTTCAGAGGACATTTGGAGTACTGATTTTTTTTTTAATTGAAGAATGAATTGAGCTTGGTTTATTCCTCTTAGAATACATTAATGCAAGCTTTGAAAGGCCAATTGGTGGCCAAACAGGCTGATCCTTTAGGTTCAATTCTAGGACAAAAGTAAGGGGGTTGATTCCAACAACATATAAAAGATTTCTGTATTAAAGGTAGAAAAAGAGTGCAGATTGCCACTTCCCAACTATGTAACTAGGGAAACAAACCATATAAAACAAGATTTCTTCCTCAATTGTGAACATGGCATAGTGACTATCAGAAGATTTAGAGCGGGAACAGACCTAAGATATTATCTAGTACATTTGTTGAGTACCCACTAAGTGTAAGAAAACATTAAACTTTAATTTTTAAAATAAATTTAAAGATATAGATGATATGGAAATATATTATAGATAAAATATAGATGTTAATGATATAAGTATAAATATAGGTATAAATGGAGATATAGACATATTTATGACCATATAACTATATAGTGTCATTGGCATAGGGAATTCTCCGTAAGAAAATGATCTGTACCAGTGTAATTAGTGAACTGCTTTACAATTTATAGTCTTAAAGAATTGCCTGGGGGCCCTCAAAGTAACCTACCCAAGATCAAAGGATTTGAACTAGGTCTTTCTGTTATCTCTCTCTCTCTCTCTCTCTCTCTCTCTCTCTCTCTCTCTCTCTCCCTCCCTCCCTCCCTCCTTTCCTTTTCTCCATATGTCGTTGCTGTTGTTGTTGTTATAATAGAAAATACCCTGTACTGGATTCAAAATGAATCATTTCCCATCATTATGAATCTAAAACGTAAATAGTCCTTGTTACATGATCTAATATTAATATTGGGAGATAAATTCCTTGGCATTTTCCATAAGGTAGTAAGTAAGATTTAATAGATAAGAATATGCCCAGTTACGGAGTACCAGCACTGGCAAACAGCACTTTGATGGGACATGTAAGCACAGATATTCCAAATTGCTTAGAGGTAGGAAGTCAAAAGTACATTGTGAAATTAAACTTTGTGGAATGCCAGTGTGATGTCTGAATCACCTAATAGATTTTTCTTCATTCCATTTTAAGACATTATTTAAAGAAACTTTCCCTATGTCACTGACTGAAAAAGAGTACTTTGATTTTTCATAAGGGCTTTGTTTCCTTTTACCCCTAGAACTATGTTAGTAATGATGTTACTAAGAAACACATATCTGTAATGTTGGATATGTATTGATAAAAAGAAAGAAAGGAAGAAAGAAAGAAAGAAAGAAAGAAAGAAAGAAAGAAAGAAAGAAAGAAAGAAAGAAAGAAAGAAAGAAAGAAAGAGGCAACAGCTAGGTGGTGCAGTAGATAAAGCACTGGCCCTGGATTCAGGAGGACCTGAATTCAAATCTGGCCTCAGACACTTGACACTTACTAGCTTTGTGACCCTGGGAAAGTCACTTAACCCTCATTGCCCCCACAAAACCAAAAAAAAGAGAGAAAACAGAAAATATAGACTGTCCCCAAAATCTTGGTGCACTTAATATTATTCAGGTAGGGGAAGAAACTGAGACCAGAGCAGCAGTGAATGGGGGAAGGATGAAGGAAATAGAGGTTGTAAGAAGGAATAAATTCAAGAAAGGAGACATATCAAAAAGAGGAATTTCAGAGCTCACAACTAGAGAGTTACATAATCACAGGATAGTGCAAACATAAGGTATGATCATTCCTGAAAGCAACTAAAGCTGTACATCATCTGAGTTGTGGAGGCTGATAGATTGAGAAACTTGAATGTTTGAAGAACATTAACATGTGTATTGAACTTTCCAAGTAGGTAGAAAAGAGGCTGAACTGTAGAGAAAGATGACTGTCAGGTAGATGGTGAGTTTGTGAAAGGAAATGCTTACCCCAAAGTCAGTGCATAATAGCAACAAGAGTCTAAGCTGGGATAATGAAGAAGAGTGTCATTAAGCTTAAAAGAAGAAAGATTGTTGAGTGATCATGGCAAAAGAAAGGTCTGAAAATGGTAGTGGGGATAGAGGGGTACATTCAATCCCCCTTCTCGACCAGTCTTTCAGAGCCATGAAAAAAAACACCTGTTGGAGACAAATGATGGACAAAGGGTCCATCCAAATGAAACATTCATTTGGAGACATGGCCAAAGCATTGTCTGTGGTTTTGTTTTGCTTTGCTTTTACTTTTTTTCTGCTTATTTTTCACAAGAGGGTTATGTTAGATAGTGTGAGTGATGTAAAAAAGTAATAAAATAACATCAGTGAAAATACAAAGGCAACAACAGAGGAAAGTTTGAAAGGGAACATAAACAAGCAGAAAAGTGGTTTTTTTCTGTATAATTTAATATATGCTTTAAAACTATACATAATAGAGGGCAGCTAGGTGGCGCAGTGGATAAAGCACCAGCCATGGATTCAGGAGGTCCTGAGTTCAAATACAGCCTCAGACACTTGACACTTACTAGCTGTGTGACCTTGGGCAAGTCACTTAACCCTCACTGCCCTGCAAAAAACCCCAAAAAAACAAAAACCAAAAACCAAAATCTATATATAATAGGGGCAGCTGGGTGGCACAGTGGATAAAGCACTGGCCCTGGATTCAAGAGGACCTGAGTTCAAATCTGCCCTCAGACACTTGACACTTACTAGCTATGTGACCCTGGGCAAGTCACTTTACCCCAATTGCCTCACAAAAAACAAAAACAAAAACAAACAAACAAAAAACATCTAGGCTAAACACTTGTCTTCTTTATTCCAGGAATACTGGAAATGGAGTACAGGGTTATGGAAGACTATTAAAAGGAATTAGATAGAAGAGGGAGGTAAAGCCAAATTTTAACTTTACAGACAATTACATTTTATCAGATTTCTTTTATTTGTTCATTGAATATATTATCAAATAAAGCCAAATCAAAGCTTCATCATTTATTCAAAAGATGTAGGTTCAAAGTTGTGGTATGTGAATGTAATGGAATACTATTTTGCTATAAGAAATGATAAGCAGACAGTTGCAGAAAACCTGGAAAGACTTAAATGAATTGATGCAAAGTATAAGCAGAACCAGAACACTGCACACAGTAACAGTGACATTATGTGATGATCAACTCTGTTTGACATTGCTCTTCTGAGCAATAAAATTCTATTTTTTTTTTGTGCAGCAATGGGGGTGAAGTGACTTGCCCAGGGTCACACAGCTAGTAAGTGTCAAGTGTCTGAGGCCGGATTTGAACTCAGATACTCCTGAATCCAGAGTTGGTGCTTTATGCACTGTACCACCTAGCCACTCCGCAATACAATTCTGAAGGACTCATCATGTAAAATGCTCTCCACGTTCAGAGAATTGATGAAGTTTGAATACAAATCAAAGCATACCATTTTCACTTTCTTCATTTTTTCATGTTTATTTTTCCTTTTACAAACTGTAATTGTTTTGTAAACTGTTTTTTCTTTCACAACATGACTTATATGGAAATAGGTTTTACATGATTGCACACATAAAACCTCTATCAAATTGGGAGGGAGGGAGAAAATTTGGAACTCAAATTTGATAAAAATGAATGCTTAAAATTGTCTTTACATGTGATTGGAGAAATAAAAGAATATTTTTAAAAGATGTAGGTTCAAATTTGAGCTCTACCATTGAGTTACCTTTAAACTCCTTGAGGGAAAAAACTCCCCCCCCAACTTCTTTCCCTTTGGATCCTGAGAGTTACCATGTGTAGCATATAGTAGGCACTCAATAAAGGCCTTGTTAAGTTTCTTAAAGCCTCAGACATCATTTTCCACATCAGTAAAATGAGGATTCTGAATGTCCCTTCTAGGTCTAAATCTATGAGCTTTTGAGGCCATTTGGCGACATGTCTGTGACCCTCAATCCCTCTCAGATTATGAAATAATTATACCATTAATTTAACAATCTCTAAATTTATGGTGTATAAAGTCCATATCAGGATTATCCTTTGTATTTTGAAATAGAATTAAACAACATCCCCATAGAGCTCTAAGCTCCTACATTATAAGGAAACAGAATGCATATATCCCAGGCGCCAATATTTGTGGGAACCCTGACTTGTAAGACATTTAGAGCTACTGTTGACTTGCTGTAATTTTTTCAAAAAGTTCTATTTTCCAGTTTTTAAATAGAGTTCCTGGGGCAGGTAGCTGGAACAGTGGATAAAAGCACTGGCCCTGGATTCAGGAAGACCTGAGTTCAAATCTGACCTCAGACACTTGACACTTACTAGCTGTGTGACCCTGGGCAAGTCACTTAACCCTCATGTCCCTGGCACCCCCAAAATAGGGTTCCTATTAAAAACTACTATGCCTAAAAGCAGTACTGGAATGTATATCAGGCTTAACGTAGAAGAGCGGACTTGCCCTCTTGTGGTAGGAACTTCATAATCTTGGGATGCAAAGAGGATGCAAAATGTGCAACATTTTTATTTCTTGGTCATATTGAATGAGAAATTAAATAAATCAGGTACTACAAGTAGCAGTTGTGTAGAGGGATAAAACCCTTACTACAGATCTAATTCCTGATGTTATTTATGCTCATTCATTTATTTCTTCATTTAATAGGCATTTATTAAGTGACTGCTAAATGCATATCCCTGAACTAAGGACTATGGGTAATACTATGACAGTGGAATCTATGAGTCACACCATTAAGGAACTCAAAGTGCAGTATTGGAAGGCATTAATTTCCTTAGCTGTTAATTGTCATTGCTATAGCATCTTAAAATTCCATAGAGCTATTATTTTCATCTCAGAGGACTCAATATTTTTTCACCCCACTTCTGGAACGAGTCATTGAAAAAATTGGTCTTGTTTTCTAAACTTTTTAAAATGTAAACAGGGTAAACAGGGACAGGCTATTTTATATACTGGGAAGTTTGAGGAGGTATATTTCTTCTTTGGGGACATTATCTCAAAGTAAGTAAATAACCCCACCACACACACACACACACACACACACACACACACACACACACACACACACATTCTACTTCATGAATCTAATTTTAAGGAGGGGGGAAAACTTTCCAGATCTATTGCCAACACACGTGCAATTTTGTAAGTTTGGGTCCATTATAAGATATCATACTATCTTTTTATTTTTTGCCTGAGATATAGGTCAGTAAATGAAATCAAGTGTATGTTGTCTGTTAAAGGTAATTCCCTGATCTCGGATATTCAAGATGACATTAGGTTTATCATCTGTTCACTCTACCACAAGCTATCTCAAGCTTCTCTGTAGTAATTTATAAGGTGCCTATAAAGTAATGGACTTGAAATTATATATAATACTTTCTTCATAGACTTTTTTCAGGGAAAAGCGTAACAGGAACAATTTTTCCCTTTCATTTGAGCATCCTGGCTTATTATATGCAACTGTGAAACTGAGGGGGTGTGTTAATACCCAGGCTGTCACTCTCAAAGAAAGAGATAGGAGAGGGAAGGAAGGAAGGAAGGAAGGAAGGAAGGAAGGAAGGAAGGAAGGAAGGAAGGAAGGAAGGAAGGAAGGAAGGAAGGAAGGAAGGAAGGAAGGAAGGAAGGAAGGAAGGAAGGAAGGAAGGAAGGAAGGAGAGAGAAAGAGAGAGAAAGAAAGAAAGAAAGAAGGAAAAAGAAAAAGAAAGAAAGAAAGGAAAAAAGAAAGAAAGAAAGGAGGGAGGGAAAGAGAGAAGGAAGAAAAGGATGGCAGGCAAGAAGGGATAATTATGTACAGTAACATCAATATTGTTCTAAGAACAGCTTTGAGTAACTCTCATTTTTACTATTATAAATACCCAAATTAACTACAAAGGATCTATGAAGATGTTATCCACATGCATTTGTGCCTACTGTTAGCTATCTTTAGGGCAGGGGAGAGGGGAGGCAAGAAGAAAAAGAAAAAAAAAGAAAACTACATGATAGCTTTATTAAATATTTAAAAAGAATACCAAGTTGTACCTAATAGGTTTGCTGTTTCATGTGCATCATCTTTTTTTCTACAAGATTATGAAAATGCTTGTTTTATTTCATAAATTAAAGATAAAATACATTGAAAAAAGAAAATAATGAATGAATAAATGAAGTACAGAAGAGAAAGGGGAAGGAGGGAAGAAAGAAAAGGGAAGGAGGGAGGAAGGAAAAAATGATGGTTAGAGAGAAGAAAGAAAGAGGATGCATGAGGAGGTAAGAAAGAGAAATGCAGGAAAAAAGAATTATTCCAATTAGCATTTTACTAACAGCATATATTAATCCTTTTTATATGTGATTTAAAAAAAATCTATTTTAATCATGAAACATACCAAGCTATGGTCCAATGGGAAATATCCTATTATAACAGAACTTTGGTTTCTAAATACTTAACTAGATTTTGCAATGGATTCTTTGAGTCTATATAGGTTCAGTACCTGCTTTGACAAAAAAAAAAAGGCACTGGTAATGGAATTGGTGTAAAAACTAATATTTTTAATGATTTAAAACATATGGCCTGTTTAAGAAGAAATGTGTATTTTAGAGGGGAGAGAGGAAAAGAGAGTTAAATGTTTAATTCAAAATATGCAAATGCCCAAATCTGCAATCTCATTGAATTCACCCTTCAATAAGTACAAATCCTATCCTACCCATATTTGCCATCCAAAGTGACTCTTATCTATGTCCCCCTCTAGTTCACTCTATAACATCCATTCCAGTCAATATCCTCAGTGGGTAGTATTCTAGGCTTTCTCCTGACTTGGTGAGTGTACTAGTGGAATATCACAAATAAGTGATAATCACACTTTATTTTGCCCCAGTATAGACCTCTAAGCTACTTCCTGACATCTCCTCTCTTAGACCTTACTCTCCACCCCACCTCCATCTCACAGGAAATTTGAATTCCACCCTGACTCTCCCAGCTAAGTGAGCTTTAGGTCATGCCTCTATTCCATACTCCACAGGTACCCTCTGCCTTCTTGTTAGCATCCTTCTATGGATTTCCATCCCCCCCCCTTAGAATATCAGCTCCTTGAGGGCAGGTACTGTCATGCTTGTTTGTATTTGTTCTTCCACTGCTTAGGCCAGTGACTAACACAAAATAGGTACTTAACAAATATTTTCTCTCCCTCTCTCCCCCTCCCTCCCTTTCCTCCCTTCCTCCCTTCCTCCTTCCCCTTCCTCTCTCTCTCTTTCTTTCTCTCTCTCTCTCTCTCTCTCTCTCTCTCTCTCTCTCTCTCTCTCTCTCTCTCTCTCTCCCCCCCCCCAACCAGTTATTGATGCCACATATGCCACATGAACATCCCAACTAGTCTTTTGTTCATTCTTTGGCGATTTTAGTCAGGTTCTTCTCTCTTTTGGGGTTGTTTTGGGGTTTGTTTTTAAAGCAGAAGAGGATGAAACCAGTTTTAAGAAAACTTGACATGAGACCCAATTAAACAAAATCACACAGACAATATTCAAGGATGAAAATAAAAGGACAACAAACAGAAGATAGAAAAAATCTACAAAGGTTTTTGCAACAAGCATTTTTCATTAGCAAGGACAAGAGAGATGCCACACTTGGACACTAAATTCAAAATCCAAGATGTACTTATGTAAGAGATTTTAAAATATCACTAAAGAGAATAAATATAGGAAAGTAGCTGGATTAGACCAAGTCCGCAAAGAAAATTTTCATGTTGGAAGCAAGAAAATTGTGAAGATTTTGAGGGATTGATTTACAAGGTATTGGAAAGAGAGAAAGATCTCAAAACACTGTCTCAGAAATTAATGGACCTGGGTCCAAATCAATTCTCTAAAACTTACTATCCCTTGGACTTTGGGGAAAGTCACTTAACCTCCAATAATTATCATATCATCATCTATAAAATGAGGGAGTTGGATAAATGGCACTGATATTTCTACTAGTTCTAGGTATGTCATATCATATTATGATCCTATGACCCCAATGCTTAAAGTGTGTGTATGTGTATGTGACCAAGAGTATTCTCATTAATAAATGTCTATTTTCCCAGATATTTATGATAAGTATCTTATATACACATTGTAAGTACCCCTAAGGAAAGTATAAATAGGAATAATCAAGATTTTAGTAAAGATATTCTATGATAGGCCATATTTTGTTGCTGTTGTTTAGGCATTTTTCAGTTATTTCTGACTCTTCTTGATCCCTTTTGGAGTTTTCCTGGCAAAGATGTGGGAGTGGTTTGCCATTTCCTTCTCCAGCTCATTTTACAGATGAGGAAACTGAGGCAAAGAGGAAAGTGATTTGCCTAGGATTACACTTGTCTGAAGCCAGACCTGAACTTTGGGAATTGGAAACATAATGTGTCATAGAATCTAAAGAGTCAAAAGTTTCTGTACAAACAGAAGCAATGCATCCAAAATTAGAAGGGATACAGAAAGCTGGGAAACAATTTTTATGGCCAGTACTTCTGATCAAGGTCTCATTTCTAAAATATATAGGGAACTAAATCCAATTTATACGAATCCAAGTCATCCCCCAATTGAGAAATGGTCAAAGGATATGAACAGGCAGTTTTCTGATGGAGAAATCAAAGCTATCTATTCCCATATGAAAAAATGCTCTAAATCACTATTGATTAGAGAGATACAAATTAAAACAACTCTGAGGTACCACCTGACACCTATCAGATTGGCTAATATGACAAAAAAGGAAAATAATAAATGTTGGAGAAGCTGTGGGAAAATTGGAACACTAGTGCATTGTTGGTGGAGCTGTGAACTGATCTAACCGTTCTGGAGAGCAATCTGGAATTATGCCCAAAGGGCTATAAATCTTTGACCCAGCAATACCACTTTGGGGTCTTTTCCCCAAAGAGATCATAAAAAAGGGAAAAGGACCCACATGTACAAAAATATTTATAGCTGCTCTTTTTGTGGTGGCAAGGAATTGGAAATTGAGGTGTTGCCCATCAATTGGGGAATGCCTAAACAAGTTGTGGCATATGAATGTAATGGAATTCTATTGTGCTGTAAGAAACAATGAGCAGGGGGCAGCTAGATGGCACAGTGGATAGAGCACCAGCCCTGGAGTCAGGAGTACCTGAGTTCAAATACGGCCTCAGACACTTAACACTTACTAGCTGTGTGACCCTGGGCAAGTCACTTAACCCCAATTGCCTCCCTAAAAAATTTTAAAACAAAAACAATGAGCAGGAGGAGTTCAGAGAAACCTGGAAGGACTTGCATGAACTAATGATGAGTGGGATGAGCAGAACCAGAAGAACATTGTACACAATATCATCAACATTGTGTGTTGATCTACTGTGATGGACTAGATTCTTCTCACTAATGCAATGGTACAGAAGAGTTCCAGGGGACTCATGATGGAAGGTGATCTCCAAATCCAGGGAAAAAAAAGAACTTTGTATTATAGATGCTGATTGAACCATACTATTTATTTTGTTTTTGGTGCTGTTGTTTTTCTATTTTGAAGTTTTTCCTCATTGCTCTGATTCTTCTCTTATAACATGACTAATGCAGAAATATGTTTAATGTTATTATATATATATAAACCTATATCAGATTACCTGCTGTCTAGGGGAGGGGGGAAGGAGGGGAGGGAGGGAGAAAAATCTGCAATTGGAAAGCTTGTATAAACAAATGTTGAGAACTATCTTTACATGTAACTGGAAGAAAATAAAATACCTTTATAAGAAAAAAAAAGAATCTAAAGAGTCGTAGTAGGGGCCAAGAAAACAAATTATAATTCTTTGTTTGAATTTTCTTAGCTGAATGACTGTGGGCAAATTTACTTCACCTCTCAATGCTAATACTTATAATAGTCATATCAAAGTGCTTCAGAAAGCTCAAAAGAGAAGGAAAATGCATACAAAACCACTTTCCAAACCTTAGAGTTCTATATAAATGTCAATGTAACAGGGTCAAGGGATAGTATAATATAGATAATGGAACTGAATAAGTACTATGGACCACATGCTTGACTCTTACCCCTGTTACATTAGTTTTTATTAATTTTACTCATAATGAAAGAGGAGAAAAGATTTTCCATCTATTATTTTATGCAGGAATCCAGTAAAGTGATATGAGATCAGATGATATAATATCATATAGACAGTCTCCAATTTATGACAGCAGCAATTAGAACTGAGTAGTGTTGAACCCTGACAAAAGACTGTTAAATAAGCAAACCAACCAGTTGTTACAAGACTTAGGTATGAATCAAGAAATAAGGTAACAATTACCATACTTAAAGTGCAGGTATGTAAAGACCTCATCAAGTGATCAAATTCTTCCTCATTTCCCATAAGGATACAAGTTAGTTGCTGATGAAAAAAGTCTTCCAATTTATGTTACTACTGTTTCAGATGAAGAAGCTACTTGTACCAAAGTGATACTTTTGGAGAAACCCATTATTTTTTTTTGCATAAATACGTACCTAGAGATTACAGGTGAACTATCACACAAAGCACTGCATGAATATAATTCTATAAAAATAACAGGCTGTCATTATTCATTTTTGCATCTATTTGTGTGCACCTATTTCATTTGAAATAATGGACACAATTCATCAAAGGGAGTAGCAAACTTGGAAGGATGGGGGGGGTTGGGGGGTAACTTTCATAATGTTAATGAAAGAAATGACATTTCTATTCACTTTTTGTCAAATTCCAACAGTCAATAATTGTTTGTAATGATTCCCAAACTTTGAGATGTGACTTAATTTTTAAGATTTACGAAGGGGGCATTTCTTCCATGAACACTCAAGTTTGATAATTATCAGTTGAACTATTTATTATGTTTCAGAAGTTAAATGCATGATAAATGGAAATGTCACTTATTGGTTCCAATTTTCTAAGTGGAAAAAAATGCCTGCTTTCTTCGAGAATCAACTCAAAAAAATTAGCTCAAGTAACAATAATAAGTTTGTTTTTTCTCTTCCCCCGCCCCCCCCAAGGGTGTTTCTCATCCAAGGCTCTCAAATTCATCATCACCCTGAACAGTTAGTGTTCTCAGTTCTAAATTCATATAGCTGAGGACCAGAGTAAGAAGCAAGCCATAGATTCTGGGTACTCATAATAATGCCAATAACTTTGTTGCATATAGGCATGACACTTATAGAGGGTACATGGCTGGTGTACTCTTGTTTTTCAGTCATTTCAGTCATGGTTGACTCTTTGTTATCCCATTTGGAGTTTTCTTGGCAAAGAAATTCGAGTGGTTTGCCATTTCCTTCTCCTGCACATTTTCCAAATGACAAATCTAGTATTAGTAGTATACAACAGTAGCACGCTACTGGGCACACACATATATTAGTATACTACTGGTGTAGTATAGTCTTATACTAGCAGTATGTTATACTAGTACTAGTACTACTATACCAAGAAGCAGGGCTTCTTAAACTTTTTCTGCAACCCTGGATTTATAGGTATATAAAAAAGGTATACATAACCTTGTCCTGTTCCCAAATTTTTCAGGACCTCCCCATGTTCAGTTACAAGATCCCATATGAGGTCATGACCCACAGTTTTAGAAGCTTTGTACTACAGTATACTGGCATACTACAACAGTAGTATACTATAGTATACTGGTGTGCTATATAGTACACACTACTAATACTAGATATGTGGTTAACAGCTGGCTGACAAGGACTTTTGGGACTTCAAGATTTATAGGAAGTGAGTAGGGCAGTGTGATAAAGTGGAAAAAATAATAACGGAGTCAGTGGAATTCTGTTCAATTCTCTTTCTGACACCACCTCCAGAGTCCTTTAACTTCCTTAAACTCCATTTTCCCTGTCTATAAACCAAAGAGGTTGTACTCAGTGGCCCCTGAAGTCCCTCCCTGATCCAAATGCTAGGGCATTATCAGCCTCATCTCTCTACAGCTGAAGTTGATGCCATCTCTGTTGTCCAGAGGCCAAGACAAAGTAGAGAAAATGTCCAGAGGTTGGAAGCTGGAATTCAAAGAATGTTTTTGCATTACCAAAGGATGCTTATTCACCAAAGGGCCTGTTCTGGGGTCTTGTTAAGATGAATTTCCTCTTCCCTACCCCTAATCCATTTAAGGGCTCATTTACTAGTTCACTGGGTGGCATGGAATAGACAAACTTAGACAATGCTGGTAAAATTCAATGGCAATTAAACTCTGAAATTAAGATAAGCAGCTCTAAATTGATATTGGTCATTGAAGTGAAAGTAGAATTAAATTGACCCCAAATATGATTTGCACTCTTTTTAGAGTCATATTCAATAATGGGAAAAACAAATACTTTCAAGGTTTCCCCCATCTTGATACTGGAAGATACATACACCCACACATATAAGTGTCACATAAATCATGCTGCTGCTGTTCAGTCCTTTTAGTCTTGTCTATTCTAGGTGACCCCATTTGGGATTTTCTTGGCAAAGTTGCTAGGGTGTTTTGCCATATCCTTCTCCAGCTCATTTTATAGATGAGGAAACTGAGGCAAATAGGGTTAGATGACTTACCTAGGGGTTGGATTCTAACGCAGATCTTACTGACTCCAGGCCTGGCACATTACCCACTACACCACTGAGCTACCCCTCACATAAATAATATTTCTTAATAAATATGAAATCGCTTTTTAAAAAAACCAACATCACAATAAGCATTGCAACCAATAATCAAAACAATACAAATGGGACCTTTGGAGATAAATCATCTGGGTTCTAATTCTGGTAGTGTCTGCTGCATTATCTATGTAACTGTGAAAAGAAGGGATTAGACTAAAGTGACTTTTAGGAGTCTATTCCAACTGTTAAACTTATGTTCTTATGACTTTTTCAGAAATCTAGTGGAAGGCGGCAAATAATTGTTTCCATGGCTTTGTAATACAAATTTATTAAGTGACTTGTCCATGATGTACAACTTGATCTAATGTAGATAGATTAATTTGTCTCCAGTCAACATACCCAGTCAGGAATAGCATGCAAATGCACACATTTATGTTGCATTGTTTAGGCAAGCATTTTAAAGTGTCCTGTTAGCTTCTAGGTTACTTCTCTTGGATAATAAGTAGGTCTTTACAGTTGAATATTTCCCCATTGCACTTGCTAATTTCACACAAATGAGTAGGAAGCAATGTTGTCCCAGAGAATAAGATAACAGGGGTGGGCTTGTGCAGTGGAGGGGAAGGGGAATTCTTTTCTGGGTATGCAGCTAATGGCACAATGACCAGAGACACATCTTTTAAATCTTCTTTATCTGGAAAGATGAGATAATGGACCCCCCTCCCTACCCAATGAGATAGTTTGCAGTGATTAATCAGTTCACAGATTGGAGAGTGGAAAGTGTTTTGAACTCAGATAGAAGGGGTTAAGAAAGCACAAAGGAGGACCCAAGGCCATAGAGGAACACATTCTCCAGGATTCTTTGGGTAACACTCTAACTTGTGTTAATTGACTGATACAAGGAAGTCATTATCTGTAGGTGGCAGCAGTGGGTTAATGGAGCAATTGAATTCCTAAACTCTGCCTATGGAGATGCAAAAAGACCTGTCCTTTGTTCCAAAGGGAGAAATTGGCTCTTTAAGCAACAAGCCCCACTGGGGTGTGTTTCCTAACTATTCAAATATGGCTTAGAAACTTTGCAGACTATTTGGAACAATAATATTAATGTACTTTCAAAAAGCAAAATTCATTTGAACCATATCTTAGGAAAAAAAAACAAACAATAGTTTCTGGAAAGGAAAATATTCAATTAAAGACTCTCCAGTAATCCCCTTAAGGAACATTTTTCAGGATGCACAAACATAGGCATTCACATAGACAAATAGACAGACACATGTATGCTTGCATGCACACACATGCTTAAACATGGAGTTTCAAATCAGAAACCCAACAATAAACAAAACAAAACAAAAAACATGTTTGGAAGATCACAAAGGGAGCCTAGGTCTATCATGGAAGGAACAAATGTGAGACAATACACAAATCTGAATGAAATAATGTCATCTCATATTTTTTTTAATTTTATTTTTTTGCGGGGCAATGAGGGTTAAGTGACTTGCCCAGGGTCACAGAGCTAGTAAGTGTCAAGTGTTTGAAGTTGGATTTGAACTCAGGTCCTCCTGAATCCAAGGCCAGTGCTTTATCCACTGTGCCACCTAGCTGCCCCCATCTCATATTTTTCAAAGCAGGATACATTCACCAGAGAAGCCCTGAGAAACAAACAAATACAAAACTCCTAGGTAAAATTAAAAGAGGAGTTGAGAAATTACCCCTTCGGTGAAGGAATAAAAATACCTTTTGGAGGGAAGAATGAATGCAAGTAGGAAAGGCTCCTGATGGCTGGAAGTAGATCCAAGGTATAGTGTTCTTTCCTTTCACTTACATAATTTTTCAGTGATCAAGTCCCATCTTTGCATTCATTGTAAACTGCTCTATAGCTCCAGTATCACTAAACAGATCCAACCATCCGATTTAAAAAATACCTCTGGACAGTCAATGTCCAAAGCAATATTCCTGTTAACCATTCATACTCCCTAGAAGAGGACTGCACCACTCACATTTCAGAATAATTCCTTCTACAGGGAGGGAAGGGAAAGACTGGCAAAGTCAATGAAGCAGTGAAAAGGACCTTGGAAGGCTTAGAATAAAATGATGCTCCTCTCAATCTATTTCACTGACTTGAATAAGGGATTCCTTTAAGACTTAAAACAAGGAAATTATCATGCAGATTATGAAGTTCTAGCAACAGAAAAAAAAAATTCCCTTTTAAAGAGGAGTTTTCAATTAACTTTTTTTTAAAAAAATCATTTTTATTTTAATATAATTGGTTTTCCTTGTATTTTCTTTGCATTTATAATATATTTTATTTCATGCACTTACAATATTGTTCTGAGTAAGAGTTTGTGGAGTTTACCCAAATGCCAAAGTTGTAGAGTTTACCTGAATGCTTCAAAAAGTTAAGAAACTATGGTTTAACATATACATTAGATACATTAGATTATTAGATTCTCAATTTTTGGGGCTGAGAGGGAGAGGGTCAAGAGAGAATGGAGGAATCTTATTTGTTTCTGAAGCGGAAAGAGGACATTTGGTTATTGACTACATTCTGTGTAGTAAATATACCTTCCCTATCTACCACTGCCAGCTCTCTGGAAGGTATACATAGTGTTCTGAATCATCGCTATCAACCTTTACAACAAGCATTAGAAATATGAAGATTTTTCCCATCCATTCATGCCCCCATCCACCATGGGCTCAGACTTGAGCCCTGGCCTGCCAAGGTCTGACAGGTTTTTTGTTTGTTTGTTTTGGGGGTTTTTTGTTTTGTTTTGCTTGTTTGTTTTTTATTGTCAGTTCTTAAAAAGGAAAGGGTTAGGGTTGGGGCTTCTCATAGCTTAAGGCAATTAAGGCCAGCTTTGAAGAAAGCCATTTATAGTCCCAAGATGTAAAGCTCCCTGGAGAGACATTCTTGAGCCCTGCTGATGACTTTCCTTAAGGAAAGCAGAAGCTACCTTAATAACAAACACATCCCTGCTACCCCAACAAATTCACAAAGAATAACAAAAATGACCATAAAACTATAGGCCTAATAGTATAAACATGACTACAGCTTCTACCCCATTACTGCCATCAACTTTCCACACTCATCTCCTTAGGACTTTATCCTATTGAACCATTTTCTCTTTCATTCATTCATTTATTCATTCATTTAATTGTCCAACCATTCACTCACTTATTAGGTCTTTATTTTGAGTTTTTTAAAAACTTATTTCTTTAACATTCTTTTACTTAATCCTTTATCCATCTATACATGAAAAGTTTTGTCTCCCTTTTTGTTGCCCCTTAGTCTTTCTGTCCTGTTGCTTTTCTGCCTTTCCTTCCATCTGATTTCCAATTGAGGTGCTTCCAGATCATATATACATACACACACATATATGACCTGGAAGCACCTATATATAAGTGTGTAGGTGTATGTATGTATATATGTATGTACACATGTGGGTATGCAGAATTCATACATGATGTGTGCACACACATGCATGCACACACAAAACATATATGCACTGTGTGCGTATGTGCATTGTGTGATGTATACATATATGCATGCATATGTGTACGTGTGTGTATGTATAGATTTTTAAAAGACCCAACACTTTTCTTTTTGATATCAAGTATAAACAAGATAGAATTTATTCTAGTGGATTTTGATAATCATACATCACTTTTTGACCATTTCAACACATGTTCAAATAAATGGAAAGTCATTTTCAGTGTCATATTCAGTCACTAGTCACTGAGGGTCACCCAAAGTAATTAGCATCATTGACAGCTTTCTACTAATTACTCTTCGGGCAGATAATGAGTGGTCTGGGTTGGTTTCTTCATTGGGAAGACAAGGAGATAAGTAAAGTTAGAGAAGCCCTCCAAAAGTTATCTTTGAGAAATTCTGGATAAGGAATCTGTCTGTGACATCATAAAATGTAATATGTCCCTTTTCATCATCAAGAAAAATGTTCACTTTGAATATAGGGTGGCTCAAAATAAAAGCCTTTATGGAAATTCCAGAGAAAGAAATTTTTTTCAGATGAGAAGCCTTGTAGAGTCCTTACATCCATTAAGAGGAGAGTTTCCCCTTTCTGATGACTTTACAGATGCTCACTTTCCACTCTGTCTCATCTCTCACCTCTGTTTCCCAATAGTGTTTGCCTGAGTTGAAGGCCAGGTCCACACAACAATAAGAGTGTAATCAAATCTTTCTTTGTTGTCAGACATTTCAATACTGGACAATCTTCAAATCCTCAGACAAGATGAGATGAGGACTGGTTGATTTAGGATTTAGAGTGATATCCCTCTTCAAACTCATGAACATTTCTTTGAAGCCTGTAATGGAACAGGTGATCAAGACAAGGGAAGCAAGATCTGGTTCTTGAAGTAGCAGCTCCTCATTCCTTTCCAAAATGCCTTTTATATGCTAGAGCATCTCCAAGGGCACCTTGTCTAAATTCTCATCTACTTCTAAACTCGGTCATTGCAGATTCTATATTTTTGGGGATAGCTTGGTTTTGTTCTCCTCCATTTTGACCAGGTTGTCTCTGGATTCCTGGTCCAATCTTTGCACATATTGATATTCTTCATGCCATAAGAATTGGTGTATTTTCCCATATTCAGAAATAGCTGACTTTTTCAAAGTGTTAGCTCTCTCCTTGCAGTGTGTCTCTCTCCTTCTCACTGTGTCCATTGTCATTTTAAATTCCTCTTCTTTTTCTATAAGACTGTCCATGTTAGGACAGTTAGATGGCACAGTGGATAGAGCACTGGTCCTAGAGTCAGGAGTACCTGAGTTCAAATCCGCCCACAGATGATTGACATTTACTAGCTGAGTGACCCTGGGCAAGTCACTTAACCCCAACTACCTCACCAAAACAAACAAACAAAAAAAGACTGTCCCTGTCTCCTGGACCTTCTCCTTGCATTTTTCAGCAGCTGTTTCCAGGGGAAGGACTTGGTGATCCTTGTGATCTGGGGCGAATAAATAGGAATCACAGAAGGAGCCTCCAGTCTTCCTCACAGAAAAACTATTTTTCCCCATATTGATCACAGGTGATCAGGCCCACCATGCTCTGCAGCAAATGAGGTCTGAGCACTTTGGCAGTGATGGCAAGACCCAAGTCAACGAATTTCATGACTCCCTCTGCACTTAGGGCAGGTTAAGGTTTCACTGGTTACCACCCTGCACTGGACAAGACACTCTGTGCAAAAGCTATGAACACATTTGATAGTCACTGGGTCAGTCAAGTAGCCCAGGCAGATGGAACAAGTGAGATCTCCCTTGAAGTCTTCAATTAACTCTATCGCATCCATGTTCCTGGGCATCTGATTGCTTCTTTCTCAGATTTTCCTCTCAGGAAAGATAATTCTAGCTCTTCCTCCAGTTCTGGCAGCAAAAGATATTAGCTCTGAGTTGTGGGGCCTTTTTATTGTGATTTTCTCTGCTTAGCCCTTCCCTTAACTTCAACCACAAAAGGGGAGAACTCCTGTCTTTGGGGAGGGCTCTGCTCTAGGGCTGACTTCTCACCTTTCTTCAGGGATTACCACAATTCAGTATCACCATATCTTGAAGAAAACATCTTTACTTCCTTTTAGTAAGTACAAAGTTTTCCAGTCACCCTGCCTAATTGGATCATTTAGCAATCCTTCTCATTTCCAAGCCTTAGGACATCACATTTCTGATGTTGTGAGATGGAAACAGAGCAAGGAAAATCCCCAAACATCACTTCACCCAAACTGGCTCTTACCCACGACCCCTATAACTTTGGTATTCCCACCCACCCACCCTTAGTCTCTCCTTTTTATTCCCCCATAAGGTTATGATTCACTGAATGGACCAAAATATCTTTTTTTTTCCTTTTTCAGAATCTCAAAGTTCCCAATGGTCTTCACACCTGGGCACTATAGATCAGAATTGTATTGCCCTCCCATTCTTTCAGCAAGTGGTAATTAAGTTAAAATGGTTGGATTTTTAACTGGAGACATTGTGATGGTATCAATATTGTTTTAGATTGTCTCTTTTGATGTGGTAGCTTTAGGAAAAGGGAGAGAAGATTCTAGAGGAAAAGAAAAAAGGGTATAAAAACAGATGGTAGCAATCAAAGTGTATTTTGTAAAATATCATGCTTCAATTTCCTACCTTCTACTCACCTGCTGAGGTCTTATTTATTGGAACCATCCATAATACCTTCACGTCTGTAGATGTTTTAAATTCACAACTCATTGGAAGTTCCATAAGGCTACTTCTTCAAGTTAACTTGTCTCTCACTGGGGGATTCAGATTTCTATGCCAATTTCCCTAGGACTTTAAGTGAACTATTCTCTTTATTCCTTATCTATCATCTATCTACTCATCTACCTATCTATTTATCAATCAATTGATTGATCCATTCATTTATTCATTCTTATTTATTTCATGTATTTTTCTTTCTCACTTTGCTTACTTGGTAATTTATCTATTTATTCATATATTTGTTGACCATTTAAAATTTCCCTCTCCATCCTGCTCTACTTGGAAATGTTTATCTTTCTTTTTTGTCCACTCAGTGCTTCTTTCCTATTCCTTTTCTGCCTCCCCTTCCACTACAAATCAGCTACCATTAAAAAAACGAACTTGCACTTCTTTATTGATACAAAGTATAAACGAGATGTGATTTTATTTGGTTTTAATACTCATACATCATTTAATTAACCATTTCAACATGAGCTCAAATAAATACAAAGTCATTTTCAGTGTCATATTCAGTTCCTTCTCATGGAAAGTTACCCTTTGTAATCAGCATCATGGACATCCCTTTGGTGATTACTAATGGGGCAGATAATGAGTGATCCAGGAATACTTTCTTCATTAGGAAGGCAAGGAGAAAAGTAAGGACGGAGAGGCCCTTCAAAGCCCATGTCTGAGAGACTATGGATTAGGGATCTGTCTTTGACATCATAAAACGCTATATGTCCCTTTTCATAATCAAGAAAAATGCCCACTTTGTGTATAGGAGGGCTCAAAGAAACACCTCTCTCTGAATTCCAGAGAAAAAAAAGCTTTTCAGATGTGAAGGCTACAAGAGTCTTTATATCCTCAGATGAAGTGGAGAATTCCCCCTTTCTGCTGACTGAATCTTTACAGATGCCCACCTCCCACTCTGTCTTCTCTCCCACTTCCACTTCCCAATAGTGTTTGCCTGAGGTGAAGGTCTGGGCCCCCAAAACAGCAAGAGCACTGTCAAATCTCTCTTTGTTGTCAGGCAGGTCCTGGGGGACACTTCCATATTGGACACTCTTCAAATCCTCAGACAGGATGAGATGGGGATTGGCTGAATCAGGATCAAGAGTTATATCTCTCTGGAAACTCAAGAGCACTTCTCTCAAGCCTCTGATGGGACAGGTGGTGAAGAAAGGGGAGGCACACTCTGGTTCTTGAAGTAGCAGTTCCTCATTCCTTTCCAAAGTGCCTTTTGTGTCCTGAAGCATTTCCAAGGGGGGCTTGTCCAAATTCTCCTCTATTTTGAAACTCAGTTGTTGCAGATTCTGGATTTGTTGAGACAGCTTGACATTGCTCTCCTCCAGTTTGGCCAGGTTGTCTCTGGATTCCTGCTTCAATTTTTGTACATATTGATATTCTTCATCCCATAAGAATTGATGCATTTTTCCATATTCAGAAGTAATTGATTGTTTCAGAGAGTAAGTACTCTCCTTAAAGCATGTCTCTTCCCTTTTTACTGCATCCAATGCCATTTTTAATTCCTCTTCTTTTTTCTGTAGGAAAGTCAGTGTCTCCTGGAGGTTCACCTTGTGCTTGTCAGCATCTGTTTCTAAGGGAAGGACATGGTGATCCTTGTGCTCCGGGGCTAATAAACAGGAAACACAGAGGAGCCTCTGGTCTTCCTCACAGAAGAACTTCTCTTTTTCCCCATGTTGATCACAGGTGGTCAGACCCACCATGCTCTGCAGCAAATGAGGTCTGAGCATTTTGGCAGTGATGGACAGATCCTGCAGACTCCTGCTGGGCACCAAGTCACTGTATTTGATAACTCCTCTGCACTCTGAGCTGGTTAAGATTTCATGGGTTCTCTCCCTGCACTGGAGAAGAGACAATGCACAAAAGCACTGGATCAGTGAAGTAGCCCAGGTAGATGGAGCAAGTGAGATTTGCCTTAAAATCTTCAATTATTTCTCTTTCATCTATGTTCCTAGGGCTCTGGTGGCTCCCTTCTCAGATTTTCCTCTCAGGACAGATCAAGCCAGCTCTTCCTCTCAAGTTCTGGTAGGAAAAGATATGAGCACTGACTTTTATATGTCATCCTCTGCTTAGCCCCTCCCTTTACTCCACCCCCCAAAACGTGAGAACTCCTGTCTTTGGGGAGAGTTGACAGGTTCTGCTCTAGGGCTGAGTTCTTAACTTTCTTCTAATCCCACTATTCAGCATTACCATCTCTTGAAAAGATCCTTACTTCCTCTTAGTAAGTGCAAAAGTTCTCCAGTTTAGCCTACCTACTTGGGACCTTTAGCAACAATCCATCCCATTTTCAGGCCTCAGGACCATTTCATTCTGAGATGGAAACAGGGCAAGGCAAACATCAAATCATCTCTGTCCTCCGAACTGTCTCCCACTTACCCAACCCACCTGTATTAAACTTTGATACTTCTCCCTGTGTTGTTTAAAAATCTAAATGTGGGCTCTAATCTAACCCTGCCCCGGTTGTGGGGGGAAACTGGCTGAAATCATTGATAAATGAAGCAAGAATTTAGGCTTTTAAGTGAAGAGAGAGAAAGATTGAGAACAGACTCTTTATAGGATGGAAATCCTAGTTTTCCTAGTAGCCCATGTGAAGTTGTTCCACCAAGGAGATGTCCAAAAGGCTGAACCAAAAGACCCAGCTCCAGTCCACCAGCCTCTGCTTCCTACTTCCTATCCTTCTCCCTGAAATGTGAGGTTCTTCAAGTTGATTGGTCCAGAGTAGTCTCCTGTTGATTTTGCAGTCCACAGCCTCTGAAAACACCCTCTACTCAGGGTTGGCCAGGTGTGATCTCAATTTAATCAACCTTAACTAGGTTCAACTTCTGAGGACAATACCCTACTCAGGGCAGGCCAGGTGTGGTCCTGGTTTAATCCTCACAAGTAGGTACTTAGTCAGTTTCTCAAGCAATACTAGATCAATCAGGTGGGCCCCCTGGCAGTCTGCCAAATTGCATTATTTTATCACACCTCTAAATCTCTCTTTTTTGTCCCTCCTCACAGTCATGATTCAATGATTGGACTGAGTTGTCTTTTTGAATATAAATATTTCTTTCTTTTTTTTTCCAAAAGAAACTTAATTTTTATTCTTTTTCTTCACAGATATTCAACACAGAAAGTATAAGGCTGGCTTTTTCCTCAGAAGTATACCAAAAACTCATGCTGAATGAAGTGATAGCAGTACCAGAATAATGGTGACCAAGGTCCCTCTCAGAGGAGGGCACAGGATTGATGGGGTCTTGGGGAGGACTGGAACATAGATAATGAAAGCCATATATTCCCAGATCCAGATTTTTTGAATGCCCTTGTACCAGTCCATTCACCTCCCCAGAGTAAAGAACCACATATCACCCTAAAAGTGGGGGAGACTTATTATGATTGTCTGCTAGACACAGGAGCCTCTAAATCAGTATTAGTAAGCAAACCAGATGCTGGGTGTAGACCTGTAGGATTTTTGAATGTAGTGGGAGTCTCAGGAAAGAGCCAGAGAGTGGCAAAATTGAATCCTCGCATGGTATCTATGGGGCCCTTAACAGTAGAACATTCATTTTTACTCATGCCTGATGCCCCTGTAAATTTATTAGGTCGTGATCTCCTTTGCAAGCTTAGAGCAACCATATCTTGTGCTCCAGATGGGGCTGTCTCCCTACAATTGCCAGAAGATACTGTTCATTTATTACCAATTTTACTTACAGAAGCTCAAGGAACAGCAGGGGAGGTATCCAAAATCCCCTCTGACATTCCTGAGTCTTTATGGGCCTCATCCCCTAATGAGGTGGGGCTCCTTAAGTCTGCCATGCCTGTTACCTTTAAAGTTAAGGGGGGACCACCCCCCTCCATTCCACAGTATCCATTGTCTAGGGAAGCAATAGAAGGGATCACCCCTATAATTGAGGCTTTGAAAAGCCAGGGTATTATTATTCCATGTCATCACTCTCCATGCAATACTCCCATTTTGCCAGTTAAAAAACCCAAGCCTGGGCCAGATGGTAAACCTGTTTATCGTTTTGTGTAAGATCTTAGAGCGATTAATAATTATGTTATTCCTAGACATTCTATAGTCGCAAACCCGGCTACGATAATTTCATCAATTCCCTATGAATCTACATGTTTCACAGTGGTAGACCTTTGCTCTGCCTTTTTCTCCATACCAGTACATGAGGACTTCCAATATTTATTTGCTTTTACCTGGAAAAATAGACAGTGGACCTGGACTAGACTCCCACAGGGATTTGTAGACAGTCCCACATTATTTTCCCAAATTTTACAGCAGGATCTGGCCTCTATTACCTTTAAAGGCTCCACACTAGTACAATATGTTGATGACTTACTTTTGGCCTCTCCTAATGCTGAAATTTGTCAGGAAGATAGCCGTCACTTACTGCTGGAGCTGCACAAGAGAGGACACAAGGTTTCCAAGACAAAGGTACAATGGTGTTTGCCCCAGGTAGAATATTTAGGATTTATTTTAGCTGCTGGAACTTGCTCTGTCTCTTCTAAGCAAGTCCAGGCCATTCAACAACTCTCTGCCCCCACTACTAAGAGGCAGTGGAGAGCCATTCTGGGAGCAGCTGGGTACTGTAGACAATGAATACCCTCTTTTGGTGAAATTACTAAACCTCTCATAGCTCTTACAAAAAGTTCTGTTCCAGACATTTTACAGTTGGATCCCCAGCATCTCTCAGCCATAAAAGAATTAAAACGGGCCTTGTTATCAGCACCTGCCCTAGGACTACCAGATTATAGTAAGCCTTTCACTCTCTTTGTGCATGAACAAAGGGGGGTGGCTTCTGGAGTTCTGACTCAGTCACTGGGGCCTAACCAACGCCCTATAGCCTACTATTCAACTCAGCTGGACCCTGTAGCGGCTGGAGTGCCACCTTGCCTTAGAGCAGTGGCGGCCACAGCCCTTTTGGTAAAAAAAGCCTCTGATTTGGTCCTAGGTAACCCTCTAACTGTGCAATGCCCTCACGAAGTAGAGGCTCTCTTACTACGTCACAGGACACAAGCCTTTTCAGATCAAAGGCTGGCTAAGTATGAAATAACCCTGTTAGGTAATGAGAATATCACTTTAAAACACTGCACAGTTCTTAATCCAGCAACACTACTCCCTAACTTAGCATTCTCAGGGGAACCGTTGCACGACTGTGCTTCTTTAGTTGATATGGCTGAAAAACCCCGTGACGATCTTTTTGATACACCTTTAGAAAATCCTGATCTTGTCCTCTATACAGAAGGTTCCTCATTTATGAGAGAGGGAACCCGTTTTACTGGAGCTGCTGTAGTTTCTGATTATGACACCCTCTGGGCAGCTTCTCTGCCTTCCCATTTTAGTGCACAGGCTGCTGAACTTGTGGCTCTTACACAGGCCTGTAATATAGCCAAAGATAAGAGTGCCACCATTTTTACCGACTCGAAATATGGTTTTGGCATATGCCACTTTATTGGTATGATTTGGCGTCAACGAGGCTTTCTAACATCCTCGGGCAAGGCTATTGCCAATGGGGACCTTATCAAGGACCTCTTAGATGCCCTGAAACTGCCTTCTTCCCTAGCCATTGTACATTGCCCTGCCCACGCAGGGAATAGTGATCCTGTTTCAAAGGGAAATGCACAAGCTGATTCTGCAGCCAAGCTTGCTGCATTAGAAGCTCCTGAACATATACTTAACCTTTCACCTTCTGAGGATATTCCTTCCAACCTAACCTATGACGATTCTGAAGTAGAAAAGTGGAAAAAGAAATTTAAGGCGAAACAGATCAATGGCATCTGGGTGTCTCCGGAAGGTAAGCCACTTCTTCCCCGGAAATTCTACTACCAGGTATGCCTCTCTGTTCACAGAAAAGGCCATTTTGGTACACAAGGCATTGTAGACTCTATTAAGAGAACCTGGATAGCACCAGGTGTGACTAATACAGCATCTCGAATCTGCTCGGGCTGCTCCACATGTCAGTCTTATAATCAGTATGCTTTTAAAGCCAAAGCTTATGGAGGGCGTCCCCTAGCATATATACCTTTTGAGCACTTACAAATTGATTATATTACTATGCCAAAAGCAGGACATTATAAATTTTGCCTTGTTATAGTTGATCAGCTCACTCGGTGGGTAGAGGCATTTCCCAGCCCCCGAGCCACAGCTGCTTTTGTTGCCAAAATTCTTCTTAAAGAGATAGTACCTTGTTTTGGCCCACCAGCCCGCATCGATTCTGACAAAGGCACACATTTCACTGATTTGATTTTATCCCAAATCTACTCTTTCTTGGGAGTGACTCCAAAATTCCACACGCCCTACCATCCACAAAGTTCAGGCCAAGTTGAACATATGAATAAAGAGCTTAAGAGTATGATTGGCAAATTATGTACTGAAACCCATTTGAAATGGCCTGATGTTCTACCATTGGGATTATTCTATCTACGAAGTAGACCAAGGGGAGAACTTCATATATCTCCTTATGAAATGCTTTTTGGTCACCCTCCTATCCAAGCTAAAACTTTTTCCCCAGTTTATACATCATTGGTGGTAGGTGATACTTCTGTTGCCTCCTATATACAGGAATTACAGACCAGGCTACGTGAACTCCATGAGGCAGGAGCTGTGGTCCAGGCAGGCCCATTAGACTTTTCATTGTATAACTTCAACCCAGGAGATAAAATATATGTAAAGAATTTTCAGAGAACCAGTGGAACCCAACCTGCCTGGGAAGGACCTTTTCAGGTATTATTGACAACTCCTACTGCCATTAAAATTGGTGAAAAAGACTCATGGATTCATTGCTCTCATATAAAGCCTGCACCATTCATAGGTGAAGAGATTTCAGATAGACCTGAGGTAGACGCTAAAGAGGTAAAAACCCTAACGATAGCAACTGTTAAAGAGCAAAGAGAGTTCAGAGGAAATAGACAGTTCCCATTTGATAATCCCACTGATCAGTTAAATGCTTTGGGACTCAGTCTTCGTAAAGTATCAGGAGACGGAAATTGCCTTTTTAGGGCTTTAGCAGACCAGATAGAAGGTCCCTGTAGAAATCATCTCAGACATAGACAAGAAGCTGCTTCTTATATGATTAACCATAGACAAGAGTTTGAGTCTTTTAGAGTAAATGACTCCCCTTTTGAAGAATATGTTGACAAATTAAAGAAATTTGAAAAGTGGGGAGGAAATGATACAATTGTAGCATTTGCTAAGCAGCATCAGCTGAATGTGGTGGTTCATCAATTAAATCAGCCTCTATTGAAAATCAGTGGCACAGACAAAACTGATGCTAGAGAACTCCACATTTTCTACCATAAAGAACATTATGACAGCATTAGAAAGATCAATGACAATTCAGAAACCCCTGCCACTTTGGCATGCAGAGAATTGGGGAACCAGTTAAAACAATGTGGCATACCCCAAACTCTAGCAGCTTGAATACCTTAAAATTTAACAAGCATTTCCTTCTACAGGCAAAAGCACTGAAGCACATGGCCTGGTTTTCTGGCCCACCTCAACTATTTTTTTTAATTCTTTTTGTTTTTTTGTTTTGTTTTGTTTTGTTTTGACTTTTGAAAGGCACTGAAAAGACCTGGAATTCACCACACCTTTAGGTTCTTTAAGAGCACAAAAGGGTGCTTAGCGAATCTTTTGTTTTTATTTTTATTTTTGGTTTTGCTTTGTTTTTTGACTTTTGTTTCTTTTGCTTTTCTTTAAAACTAAATTTTATAAACTAAGTGATTATTCAAAGACATTTTAAGTATATGCTGTGGGTGAGGCCATCGGGCCTCAGAAGCTACCAGAATTCTTTTTTTTACTCTTTCTTTTTGAGAGAACCATGAGTTCTAATGAGTTTTGTTTTATTTATTTATTTTTCTCCTTTCTCTTGTATGTTGTTCTGTTTAACTAAAAAATACCAGAAATTGCTTGATACCTCACTGAAAACATTGAATATTGAATCTTGCTAATTGAAGTCTTACTTCTTTTTGATAAATTAATCACCACTTTAAGTATCTGCTACTGTTATACTGGAGAATTCATGTATAAGATGATGTGGTTTACTTGCTAAAAGAAGATTATGTGATAATGTCTAAAAGAAGATTATGTAATAATGTCTAATGTAATCAGCTATTTACATTCGTTTATTATTTATATGTCATTATACTCTGGGTATGGTTTGGAATTATTGTATATATCACTAATATATTCTCAGTTATGCAGCATAGCACGCATTTTTACCATCATACTGTCTTTGGTGAAATTAATGAGATTTTGGAAGTATGGAAACTTATCATTTCAGAAACTAACTTGCTGTGAACTCTGATGCAGGCCCTGGAGAGAATATATGTGCAACAAAAGGAGAGACAGGTATACGTAAGTCCATGGTTTGCTTATGATGGTGACTATGTGTGTAGAGCACAATTACTAGGCACAGTCCAGTATTCATCCTCTCTCCCTCCTAATTTAACCTAATTTAACTGAACTTAATTATCTTTTTATCTCACTCAGTTGAACTCACCTGTGGCCTAGCACAATCACTGGCTGTCTCGGAACCATAAGATATGGTATGATAACCTTTCCATAACATTTTCAGGTGTCATGAACACATACTAAATTTGGCTTTGATCCAGACACATGGTGGTAAAAAGTGTTACACATTGCATAACTACCTCAACCCTCTATTACAAGTCTAACCATATAAAGGAGGGAATGTAATGGAATTTATTAATTTGATCATTGACAATGCTATGCTAAGGTTTGGTAAAAAAATACAGAAATTCAAACAGTTAAAGAAGATAATCCAGCTTTCCAGACCAGAGTCCAGAATCCAGTTTTCCAGACCAGAATCCAGTTTCCTCCTGATGACATCTTACCACTTCAAGAAGACAAGAGAACTCAAAGACTTTATATGAACTGTTTTGCTTTATTAGCTTTTACTATCTCCTTTCTGTTATAATATATACTATCTGTAACATGTACTCTCTGCAGAGGCTCTCCCTTTGCAAGACTAATGTCAAAGCATCGGTTCATGAGGACAAAAAAAAAAAATCGCCCCTCTGGACAAAACTTTCCTCTCTTCCTTTTCTATATTGTTGTTCGCATATTATTAGTTAGCAATAGTTATTATATTCTGTTTACTGTTCCATCAAGGAAACATTCCGTTTCTTGAGGAAGCAAAGGGGGGAAATGTGGTAAAAAAATATGAAAGTTTTTAACAGTTGGTTAGGATAACTGAAAGATGCCAGTTTTTGAAGGACCACCCTTTTGGGGAGGAGACGAACAGTCCGCCTGCTGCGCATGTCAGACTGCCTGCGGGGACTCGAGTTCCCGGGTGGAGAGAACGGAAGTGGGGGCTTTTGCCTGCTTGGCGGGACTCCTGACGGCGCGGCACAGACGGTCTCTCTCCAAAGGTGGCCTTTTCGGTTTGGTGAGTTTTTATAAGGAATATAGACTAAGCTTAGACTTCAGACGATTTGTATTATGTTTCTACTTTCCTATCCTTCTAATCAACATCACCTTGTGACTACCATAACAATAAATAAAAGGTCTATCTAGAAAACCAAAAGCTTCTTCCATTTACTAGTTTGGGAGATAAATTAAGGGAAAGGTTAAGTAGGGGAGATTTATGATCTAATATCCAATTTTAAATCTCACAGAATGAAGTGAGCAGAACCAGGAGAACATTATACAAAGTGATAGCAACATTGTGTGATGATGAACTGTGATAGACAGTTCTTTTCAGCAAAACAATGATCCAACACAATTCCAAAGGACTCATGATGGAAAATGCTCTCCACAACCAGAAAAAGAACTGTGGAATCTGAATGCAGATTGAACCATACTATCTTTCTTGAGGTTTCTACTTTTTTGTTTTGTTTTTGTTTTTGAATTTTTTTCCCTTTTGATCTGAATCTTTCACAAAATGACTCTTGCAGAAATAGGTTTAATGAGATTGTACATACATAACCTATATCAGATTGCTTTCTGTTTTGGGGAGTGGGGAGGGAAGGGAAGGAGGGAGAAAAATTTGGAACTCAAAATGTTATAAAAACAAGGGTTGAAAATTATCTTTACATGTAACTAGAAAATAAAAAAATACTTTCATGATAAAGAAAAAGAAGTCTACCACAAAAGATTTGACAAAGACTTATTGGTGTCTTTTTTTTTTTTTACAGCTTTCCAATCTAAGTTCCTCTTTTTCCTCTCCCTCAAAAGTAAACAAGTCATGTCCCAAAGTGCTTCTAGTCTCTGGATGGGGCTGAATTCTCACCTTTTTTATTTTTCAGAATGAACTTCATGGTTCACAATGGTGTTCTCACCTGGGCACTTTAGACCAGAATTGTCTTGCCCTTCAATCTCTCAAGTCAGTCAGGATTTGGTAGAAACTATCTTATTTTTAATTTGAGATATAGTGACAGCATCAATGTTGTTTTAAAATATCTTCTTTGAAAAATAAATGTAGGGGGCAGCTAGGTGGTGCAGTGGATAAAACACTGGTCCTGGATTAAGGAAGACATGCGTTCAATCCAGCCTCAGTCACTAAACACTTACTAGTTGTTTGACCCTGGGCAAGACACTTAACCCTCATTGCCCCCACCCCACCCCCAAATTTAAAAAAAAAACAAATGTAAAAAAGAAAATGTCTTTGGTTTTATAGCTCTGAAAAGAGAGAAAGTCTCCAAGAGAAAAATGAGGATATAAGAACAGAATTTTCATAAATGTCTTGTGTCAATTTCCTACCCTTAACCTATCTGTTGAGTTCTTATTTATTGTTTTTGTTTTTAGTGGAAACCTCTTTAATATAACTGAAATGACATTTCTTTCAACTCTTACAAAAAGCTCCAGGACTTCAATGAGTTCAAATAAACATCCTATGAGTTTAATTGTCATATATTTTAATTGATTTTTTTAATTTATAAAAGACACATTTCTATAACAGTACAATAAAAAAGATGATTGCACATGAAACTGAAAATCAACTATGCACAACTTCTGTTTCCTTTCACAAATACAACAAACTTTTCATCTAAGTTTCTTTTTATTTTCTACCCTTTTTCTTCCCTTCCACCTATCCTACCCTGGACCTAGACCTGGTTACAATTAGATACAAATAGTTACACATACCCATACACACACACTGGCGCGCACATGCACACAAACACGAAAATGCACTGTTCCATTGTTCTGTGTATTTTATACATAGATTTTATACATTGTTGCATTTATTCTATTCATAATTCTATTTATTACTTCTTTCTCAAGAGGCAGATAGTCTTCAAATGTTTTTTATGGTTAATTTGGGTATTTATAATAATCAAATTAACTTTTTCACTCAAAGTCATTATTTGCTGTAATTGTATATCATCTTTTACTTCTGCTCATTTTGCTCTTCATTATTGCATGTGGCTTTCCATGTTTTTCTAACAGTCACTGAGTTCATCATTTCTTATATCACAGTAGTATTCTATTAAAATCATATACCACAACTTGATCAGCTATTCCTCAATGGATGGACATCCCTGCAATTTCCAGTTCTTTATCACCACAAAGAGAGGTGTTATTAACATTTCAGAACATATAGGTTCTTTCCCTTTTTCCTTAATCATCTTTGGAAATAGACCAAGGAGTGGTATTGCTGGGTCAAACATTATAGGTAGCCTAATAACTCTTTGGGCATAATTCCAGATTGCTTTCCAAATGGTTTGGATCGGTTCACAATTCCTACAACAATGAATTAGTGTCCAGTTTTTCCACATCTGCTTCAACATTTATCACTTTGCCTTTCTATTTAGGTCAGGTATCCATTTTTACCTTATCTTGGTAAATGGGGAATGTGGGGACCAATTTTTAATTGGGGAGTGCTAGCTAAGTGGCTCACTGCAATACTGGGGCAAGGAAGGAGACCATCAGCCTCCCTCAAAATAGAACAAGATTTATTTGAACAAGAATGAACTTAAAAAAAAAAAAACACAACCAGGATCAGTAGAATGAAGGGAAAGGAAATAAAATGGGGAAAGGGAAATTATAATACCTGAAAAAATACCACCACCCAGGAATCAGCGGAAAATACACAGCAGAATGCCAGTCGATTTCCAGCTTCCACCTAGAATGCCCAATTCTCCTCCCCCCAAACTTAGAAATGCCCCACACAGCCCCAGCCAGTGGGATGGCTGCTCTGACAGTCACATGACTGCCCTCAGTAGGCTTCAAATCATTATAATTTTGCCAGGTCCATGTAGGCATTGGCAAGTAGTGATGATGTGAGGTGCCAGAGCCCTGGCAATGGCTACAACCAGTAGGTGGAGCACCGTGAGGTTTGCAGAGCCCCAGGCCAGTGCCCACTGAGGCATAAAAACCTCAAATAATTAATTCTTTACAGGAAAGATATTGGTCTAAGCCCAGTTTCTGCTATATTGCTTTCCATTTTCTTGTGGACAATTTTTACCAAATAATGGATTTTCATCCCAAAATCTTGTCTTTATACTTCTGAAATACAAGGTTACTGTGTTTACTTGCTGCTATAAATGGTATGTCTACTCTATTCCATTAATCTCCATTTCTGTCTCCTAGCTTGTATCAGATAATTTTGATACTTACTGTCTTGTAGTATACTTTAAGATCTGGTACTGCTAAACCTCCTTCAATTACATTTTTTTTTCATTATTTCCTTTGATATTCTTGACTTTTTTTCCCAAATGATTGGGTTTTTTCCCTAATTAAGTAAAATAATATTTTGGTAATTTAATTGGGATAATGTTGAATGTATAAATCAGTTTGGGTAAAAGTGTCATTTTTATTATCTTGGACCTGCCTAACCATGAGCAATTAATACACTTTCTCAAATTATTTAAATTTGATTTTATTTGTGTGTATATATATATATATATTTATGTATATATATATATATATATGATAAAATATCATGCTTCAATAATCTACCTTCTCACCTGCTGAAGTCTTATTTATTGTAACCATGGAAGTTGTTTGAGGCTACTTCTTCAAGTTAACTTGACTCTCACTGGGATATTCAGATTTCCATGGGCATTTCCCTAGGACTTTATTTAAGTGAATTATTCTCTTTTTTCCTTATCTATCATTTATCTACCCATCTACCTATCTATCTATCAATCAATTGATTGATCCATTCATTTATTCATTCTTATTTATTTCATGTATTTTTCTTTCTCACTTTGCTTACTCGGTCATTTATTTATTCACATATTTGTTCACCATTTAAAAGTTCCCTCTCCATTGTGCTCTACTTGGAAACGGTTATCTTTCTTTTTTCTCCACTCAGTACTTCTCTCCTATTCCTTTTCTGTCTCCCCTTCAAATTTAGGTATGTACATATCAGCTAACATTAAAAGAAAAGAACTTGCACTTTTTCAATGATACCAAGTATAAAAGAGATATGATTTTATTTGGTTTTAATACTCATACATCATTTAATTAACCATTTCAACATGAGCTCAAATAAATACAAAGTCATTTTCAGTGTCATATTCAGTTCCTTCTCATGGAAAGTTACCCTTTGTAATCAGCATCATGGACATCCCTTTGGTGATTACTAATGGGGCAGATAATGAGTGATCCAGGAATACTTTCTTTATTAGGAAGGCAAGGAGAAAAGTAAGGGCGGAGAGGCCCTTCAAAGCCCATGTCTGAGAGACTATGGATTAGGGATCTGTCTTTGACATCATAAAACGCTATATGTCCCTTTTCATAATCAAGAAAAATGCCCACTTTGTGTATAGGAGGGCTCAAAGAAACACCTCTCTCTGAATTCCAGAGAAAAAAAAGCTTTTCAGATGTGAAGGCTACAAGGGTCTTTATATCCTCAGATGAAGTGGAGAATTCCCCCTTTCTGCTGACTGAATCTTTACAGATGCCCACCTCCCACTCTGTCTTCTCTCCCACTTCCACTTCCCAATAGTGTTTGCCTGAGGTGAAGGTCTGGGCCCCCAAAACAGCAAGAGCACTGTCAAATCTCTCTTTGTTGTCAGGCAGGTCCTGGGGGACACTTCCATATTGGACACTCTTCAAATCCTCAGACAGGATGAGATGGGGATTGGCTGATTCAGGATCAAGAGTTATATCTCTCTGGAAACTCATGAGCACTTCTCTCAAGCCTCTGATGGGACAGGTGGTGAAGAAAGGGGAGGCATACTCTGATTCTTGAAGTAGCAGCTCCTCATTCCTTTCCAAAGTGCCTTTTGTGTCCTGAAGCATTTCCAAGGGGGGCTTGTCCAAATTCTCCTCTATTTTGAAACTCAGTCGTTGCAGATTCTGGATTTGTTGGGACAGCTTGGCTTTGTTCTCCTCCAGTTTGGCCAGGTTGTCTCTGGATTCCTGCTTCAATTTTTGTATGTATTGATATTCTATCTCCAATAAGAATTGATGCATTTTCCCATACTCAGAAATAATTAAACGTTTCAAAGAGCAAGTACTCTCCTTAAAGCATGTCTTTTCCCTTTTTACTGCATCCAATGCCATTTTTAATTCCTCTTCTTTTTTCTGTAAGAAAGTCAGTGTCCCCTGGAGGTTCACCTTGTGCTTGTCAGCATCTATTTCCAAGGGAAGGACTTTGTGATCCTTGTGCTCCGGGGCTAATAAACAGGAGTCACAGAGGAGCCTCTGGTCTTCCTCACAGAAGAACTTCTCTTTTTCCCCATGTTGATCACAGGTGGTCAGACCCACCATGCTCTGCAGCAAATGAGGTCTGAGCATTTTGGCAGTGATGGACAGATCCTGCAGGCTCCTGCTGGGCACCAAGTCACTGTATTTGATAACTCCTCTGCACTCTGGGCAGATTAAGATTTCATGGGTTCTCTCCCTGCACTGAAGAAGAGACACTGTGCAAAAGCACTGGATCAGTGAAGTAGCCCAGGCAGATGGAGCAAGTGAGATTTGCCTTAAAATCTTCAATTATTTCTCTTTCATCTATGTTCCTAGGGCTCTGGTGGCTCCCTTCTCAGATTTTCCTCTCAGGACAGATCAAGCCAGCTCTTCCTCTCAAGTTCTGGTAGGAAAAGATATGAGCACTGACTTTTTATATGTCATCCTCTGCTTAGCCCCTCCCTTTACTCCACCCCCCCCAAAACGTGAGAACTCCTGTCTTTGGGGAGAGTTGACAGGTTCTGCTCTAGGGCTGAGTTCTTAACTTTCTTCTAATCCCACTATTCAGCATTACCATCTCTTAAAAAGATCCTTATTTCCACTTAGTAAGTGCAAAAGTTCTCCAGTTTAGTCTACCTACTTGGGTCCTTTAGCAATAACCCATCTCATTTTCAGGCCTCAGGACCATTTCATTCTGAGATGGAAACAGGGCAAGGCAAACCTCAAATCATCATCTCTGTCCTCCAAACTGTCTCCCACTTACCCACTCCATCTGTATTAAACTTTGATATTTCCCCCTGTGTTGTTTAAAATTCTAAATGTGGGTTCTAATCTGCCCCCCTCTCCAGTTTTGGGGGGAAATTGGCTGAAATCATTGATAAATGCAGCAAGAGTTTAGGCTTTTAAGGGTTTATTAAAAGAAATAGTATAAGTGAAGAGAGAGAAAGATTGAGAACAGACTACTCATAGGATGGAAATCCTAGTTTTCCTAGTAGCCCATGTGAAGTTGTCCCACCAAGGAGATGTCCAAAAGGCTGAACCAAAAGACCCAGCTCCAGTCCACCAGCCTCTGCTTCCTACTTCCTATCCTTCTCCCTGAAATGTGAGGTTCTTCAAGTTGATTGGTCCAGAGCAGTCTCCTGTTGATTTTGCAGTCCACAGCCTCTGAGAACACCCTCTACTCAGGGATGGCCAGGTGTGATCTCAATTTAATCAACCTTAACTAGGTTCAACTTCTGAGGACAATACCCTACTCAGGGCAGGCCAGGTGTGGTCCTGGTTTAATCCTCACAAGTAGGTACTTAGTCAGTTTCTCAAGCAATACTATATCAATCAGGTGGGCCCCCTGGCAGTCTGCCAAATTGTATTATTTTATCACATCCCTAAATCTCTCTTTTTTTTCTCCCCTCACAGTCATGATTCAATGATTGGACTGAGATGTCTTTTTGAATATAAACATTTCTTTCTTTTTTTTTCCAAAAGAAACTTAATTTTTATTCTTTTTCTTCACAGATATTCAACACAGAAAGTATAAGGCTGGCTTTTTCCTCAGAAGTATACCAAAAACTCATGCTGAATGAAGTGATAGCAACATTGTGTGATGATGAACTTAGCTCTTTTCACCAATACAATGATCGAACACAATTCCAAAGGACTCATGATGGAAAATGCTCTCCACATCCAGAAAAAGAACTGTGGAGTCTGAATGTAGATTGAGCCATGCTATCTTTCGTGGGGTTTCTACTTTTTTGTTTTGTTTTGTTTTTTGAGTTTTTTCCCTTTTATTCGGAATCTTCTTTCACAAGATGACTCTTGCAGAAATATGTTTACATACATAAGCTATATCAGATTGCTTTCTGTTTTGGGGAGTGGGGAGGGAAGGGAAAGAGGGAGAAAAATTTGGAACTCAAAATGTTATAAAAACTAGGAATGAAAACTTTACATGTAACTGGAAAATAATAAAATACTTTCATGATAAAAAAAAAGAAGTCTACCACAAAAGATTTGACAAAGACTTGTTGGTGTCTTTTTTTTTACAGCTTTCCAATCTAAGTTCCTCTTTTTAAATCTCCCTCAAAAGATGACAAGTTAAGTCCCAAAGTGCTTCTAGTCTCTGGATGGGGCTGAATTCTCACCTTTTTCATTTTTCAGAATGAACTCCATGGTTCACAATGGTGTTCTCACCTGGGCACTTTAGACCAGAATTGTCTTGCCCTTCAATCCCTCAAGTCAGTCAGGATTTGGTAGAAACTATCTGATTTTTAATTTGAGATATAGTGACAGCATCAATGTTGTTTTAAAATATCTTCTTTGAAAAATAAATGTAGGGGGGCAGCTAGGTGGTGCAGTGGATAAAACACTGGTCCTGGATTAAGGAAGACAAGAGTTCAATCCAGCCTCAGACACTAAACACTTACTAGTTGTTTGACCCTGGGCAAGACACTTAACCCTCATTGCCACACCCCACTCCCAAAGTTAAAAAAATTAATGTTAAAAATAAAATGTCTTTGGTTTTATAGCTCTGAAAAGAAAGTCTCCAAGAGAAAAATGAGGATAAAAGGAAAGAATTTTCTTAAATGTCTTGCCTCAGTTTCCTACCCTTAACCCATCTGTTGAGTTTGTATTTATTGTTTTTGTTTTTAGTGGAAACTTCTTTAATATAACTGAAATGACATTTCTTTCAACTCTTACAAAAAGCTCCAGGACTTCAATGAGTTCAAATAAATATCCTATGAGTTTAATTGTCATAGGTGTTTAATTGATTTTTTAATTTATAAAAGACACATTTCTATAAAAGTACAATAAAAAAGATTATTGCACATGAAACTGAAAATCAACTATGCACAACTTCTTTTTCCTTTCACAAATACAACAAACTTTTCATCTAAGTTTCTTTTTATTTTCTACCCTTTTTCTTCCCTTCCACCTATCCTACCCTGGACCTAGACCTGGTTATCATTAGACACAAATAGTTACACACACACACACACACACACACACACACACACACAAACACAAACACACACACACACAGGCAAATGCACTGTTCCATTGTTCTGTGTATTTTATACATAGATTTTATACATTGTTGCATTAATTCTATTCATAATTCTATTTATTAGTTCTTTCTCAAGAGGCAGATAGTCTTCAAATGTTTTTTATGGTTAATTTGGGTATTTATAATAATCAAAATAACATTTTCACTCAAAGTCATTCTTAAAACAATATTGCTGTAATTGTATATCATCTTTTACTTCTGCTCATTTTGCTCTTCGTTATTGCATGTGGCTTTCCATGTTTTTCTAACAATCACTGAGCTCATCATTTGTTATACCACAGTAGTATTCTATTAAAATCATATACCACAACTTGATCAGCCATTCCTCAATGGATGGACATCCCTGCAATTTCCAGTTCTTTATCACCACAAAGAGAGGTGTTATTAACATTTCAGAACATATAGGTTCTTTCCCTTTTTCCTTAATCATCTTTGGAAATAGACCAAGGAGTGGTATTGCTGGGTCAAACATTATAGGTAGCCTAATAACTCTTTGGGCATAATTCCAGATTGCTTTCAGAATGGTTTGGATCGCTTCACAATTCCAACAACAATGAATTAGTGTCCAGTTTTTCCACATCTGCTTCAACATTTATCACTTTCCCCTTCTATTTAGGTCAGATATCCATTTTTACCTTATCTTGGTAAAGGGGGAAAGATATTGGTCTAAGCCCAGTTTCTGCTATTTTGTTTTCCATTTTCTAGTGGAAAATTTTTACCAAATAATGGATTTTCATCCCCAAATCTTGTCTTTTCACTTGTCAAATACAAGGTTACTTTGTTTACTTGCTGCTATAAATGGTATGTCTACTCTATTCCATTAATCTCCATTTCTGTCTCTTAGCTTGTATCAGATAATTTTGATACTTAACTGCCTTGTAGTATAGTTTAAGATCTGGTACTGCTAAACCTCCTTCAATTACATTTTTTCATTATTTCCTTTGATATGCTTGACTTTTTTTTTCCAAATGATTGGGGTTTTCCCCTAATTAAGGAAAATAATATTTTGGTAATTTAATTGAGATAATGTTGAATGTCTAATTCAGTTTGGGTAAAAGTGTCATTTTTATTATCTTGGACCTGCCTAACCATGAGCAATTAATACACTTTCTCAAATTATTTAAATTTGATTTTATTTGTGTGTATATATATTTATAAGCATATATATATGATAAAATATCATGCTTCAATTTCCCACCTTCTTCTCACCTGCTGAAGTCTTATTTATTAGAACCATCCATAACACCTTGTCTGTAGATGTCTTATATTCACAATTCATTGGAAGTTCTTTGAGGCTAGTTCTTCAAGTTAACTTGACTTTCACTGGGGAATTCAGATTTCCATGCCCATTTTCCTAGGACTTTATTTAAGTGAACTATTCTCTTTTTTCCTTCTCTGTCATCTATCTACCCATTTACCTATCTATCAAACAATTGATTGATCCATTTATTTATTCATTCTTATTTATTTCATGTATTTTTCTTTCTCACTTTGCTTACATGGTCATTTATTTATTAATTCATATATTTGTTGACCACTTAAAATTTCCCTCTCCATCCTGCTCTACTTGGAAATGTTTATCTTTCTTTTTTCTCCACTCAGTACTTCTCTCCTATTGCTTTTCTGCCTCCCCTTCAAATCTAGGTATGTACATATCAGCTAACATTAAAAAAAAAGTACTTGCACTTTTTTAATGACACCAAGTATAAATGAGATGTGATTTTATTTGGTTTTAATACTCATACATCATTTAATTAACCATTTCAACATGGGCTCAAATAAATACAAAGTCATTTTCAGTGTCATATTCAGTTCCTTCTCACAGAGAGTTACCCTTTGTAATCAGCATCATGGACATCCCTTTGGTGATTACTAATGGGGCAGATAATGAGTGATCCAGGAATACTTTCTTCATTAGGAAGGCAAGGAGAAAAGTAAGGGCGGAGAGGCCCTTCAAAGCCTATGTTTGAGAGACTATAGATTAGGGATCTCTCTGTGGCTTCATAAAATGCTATATGTCCCTTTTCATAATCAAGAAAAATGCCCACTTTGTGTATAGGCTGGCACAAATAAAATCCGCTCTGTAAATCCCAGAGAAAGAAATTATTTCCAGATTTGAAGCCTGCTAGAATTGTTACATCCTCAGATGAGGAGGAGATTCTCCCCTTTCTGCTGACTGAATCTTTACAGATGCCCACCTCCCACTCTGTCTTGTCTCCCACCTCTACTTCCCAGTAGTGTTTGCCTGAGGTGAAAGTCTGGGCCCCCAAAACAGCAAGAGTATAGTTAAATCTCTCTTTGTTGTCAGGCAGGTCCTGGGGGACACTTCCATATTGGACACTCTTCAAATCTTCAGACAGGATGAGATGGGGATTAGCTGATTCAGGATCAAGAGTTATATCTCTCTGGAAACTCATGAGCATTTCTCTCAAGCATGTGATGTAACAGGTGGTCAAGACAGGGGAAGCATACTCTGGTTCTTGAAGTAGCAGCTCCTCATTCCTTTCCAAAGTGCCTTTTGTGTCCTGAAGCATTTCCAAGGGGGGCTTGTCCAAATTCTCCTCTATTTTGAAACTCAGTCGTTGCAGATTCTGGATTTGTTGGGACAGCTTGGCTTTGTTCTCCTCCAGTTCGGCCAGGTTGTCTCTGGATTCCTGCTTCAATTTTTGTATATATTGATATTCTTCATCCCATAAGAATTGATGCATTTTTCCATATTCAGAAATAATTGAACGTTTCAAAGAGTAAGTACTCTCCTTAAAGCGTGTCTTTTCCCTTTTTACTGTGTCCAATGCCATTTTTAATTCCTCTTCTTTTTTCTGTAAGAAAGTCAGTGTCTCCTGGAGGTTCACCTTGTGCTTGTCAGCATCTATTTCCAAGGGAAGGACTTGGTGATCCTTGTGCTCCAGGGCTAATAAACAGGAATCACAGAGGAGCCTCTGGTTTTCCTCACAGAAGAACTCCTGTTTTTCCCCATGTTGATCACAGGTGGTCAGGCCCACCATGCTCTGTAGCAAATGAGGTCTGAGCATTTTGGCAGTGATGGACAGATCCTGCAGACTCCTGCTGGGCACCAAGTCACTGTATTTGATGACTCCTTTGCACTCTGGGCAGGTCAAGGTTTCATTGGTTCCCTCTGCACTAGAGAAGAGACACTCTGTGCAAACGCTAGGGCCACATTTGATCAGTGAAGTAGCCCAGGCAGATGGAGCAAGTGAGATTTGCCTTAAAATCTTCAATTATTTCTCTTTCATCTATGTTCCTAGGGCTCTGGTGGCTCCCTTCTCAGATTTTCCTCTCAGGACAGATCAAGCCAGTTCTTCCTCTTGAGTTCTGGTAGGAAAAGATATTAGCACTGACTTTTTATGTGTCTTCCTCTGCTTAGCCCTTCCCTTTACTCCGCCCCAAAAAAGGTGAGATTTCCTTTTTTGGGGGAGAGTTGACAGGTTCTGCTCTAGGGCTGACTTCTTACCTTTCTTCTAATCCCACTATTCAGCATCATTATCTCTTGAAGAAAAACTTCCTTACTTCCTTTTAGTAAGTGCAAAGTTCTCCAGTTTAGCTTACCTACTTGGGTCAATTAGTACTAACCCATCTCATTTTCATGCCTCAGGACCATTTCATTCTGAGATGGAAAAGGGACAAGGAAAACCTCAAACCATCATCTCTATCCTCTAAACAGCTTCCCACCCATTCCCATTCCCAACACCTACATTAAACTTTGGTATTTCCCCCCTCAGTCTCTCTTTTTTGTCCCCTATCTTAGTTATGATTCACTGATTAGACTTAGATGTCTTCTTCTTATATACATATTTTTTAAAAAGACCACTGTAATACTTTTTTTGTTGTTGGAAGGGGGGGCAATGAGGGTTAAGTGACTTGCCCATGGTCACATAGCTAGTAAGTGTCAAGTGTCTGAGACTGGATTTGAACTTAGGTCCTCCTGGATCCAGGGCCAGTGCTTTATCCACTGCACCACCTAGCTGCCCCCCTTATATACATATTTTTAAGAAAAACTTACTTATGATTCCTTTCTTCTTAGACATTCTATTAAGAGCCCTTTTCTCAGAGCTCTGCCACCAAAAGAGTTGAGAACTGAGTTGTTC